>NC_067399.1:68320443-68620443 GCF_016432865.1 Antechinus flavipes
ATCAGAACCAAAAAATAAGAATTTTTAAAAATAATCAAAATATATTATGCATAGTCATATGTTAACAAAACTAAAAAAAAATAGAGAAATATTTTATAAAAATAAAATAACCCAGTCTCATAAAAGAAAATAGCTCTAGCTCAACTAATATAATCAAATATGGGTCTATGACCTAGGCATAAAGAACGAGATTATAAATAAATTAGAGGAACATAGAATAGTTTATCTCTCAGACTTGTGGAGGAGAAAGAAATTTGTGACCAAAGATGAACTAGAGACCATTACTGATCACAAAATAGAAAATTTCGATTACATCAAATTAAAAAGCCTTTGTACAAATAAAACTAATGCAAACAAGATTAGAAGGGAAGCAACAAACTGGGAAAACATTTTCACAGTTAAAGGTTCTGATAAAGGCCTCATTTCCAAAATATATAGAGAACTGACTCAAATTTATAAGAAATCAAGCCATTCTCCAATTGATAAATGGTCAAAGGATATGAACAGACAATTTTCAGAGGATGAAATTGAAACTATTACCACTCATATGAAAGAGTGTTCCAAATCATTATTGATCAGAGAAATGCAAATTAAGACAACTCTGAGATACCACTACACACCTGTCAGATTGGCTAAGATGACAGGAAAAAATAATGATGAATGTTGGAGGGGATGCGGGAAAACTGGGACACTAATGCATTGTTGGTGGAGTTGTGAACGAATCCAACCATTCTGGAGAGCAATCTGGAATTATGCCCAAAAAATTATCAAATTGTGCATACCTTTTGATCCAGCAGTGTTTCTATTGGGTTTATATTCCAAAGAAATACTAAAGAAGGGAAAGGGACCTGTATGTGCCAAAATGTTTGTAGCAGCCCTGTTTGTAGTGGCTAGAAACTGGAAAATGAATGGATGCCCATCAATTGGAGAATGGCTGGGTAAATTATGGTATATGAATGTTATGGAATATTATTGTTCAGTAAGAAATGACCAGCAGGATGAATACAGAGAGGACTGGCGAGACTTACATGAACTGATGCTAAGTGAGATGAGTAGAACCAGGAGATCATTATACACTTCGACAACTGTTGTGAGCTTTTTCTTCTCAAAACACAGCCAGGTGATAAAAGTTCAGATCTTTTATTGTTTCCAATATAGCCCGGTTAGCTTAGAGGCCTATCTCTCTGCTTGGTTCCAAGAGCTCTCTCCAAATGTCTTTAAATCCAAAGGTCTGGTCCTTCAGCCTCTGCTTTCTTCAGCCTCCCCAGCTCCAGTCTTCATGTCATTCCGGTGAAATCTCGACTTGTAGCGTCTTCCTCTCCAGCACCCTCCGACTGGACCATTGGCCTATTTATGCTCCTTCCAGAGAGAGGGATTATGGGTTTTCTCCCATAGTGCTCTCTGGCCCGAAGAGCTTCAAGGGAGGTATGAACTCATTGAACTCCAATGAGTAAAGGTGTGAACACAAGCCTTGTCTTGATTAGTTCTACTTAGTACCTTGTTTCAGGTTCTGGCCAAAACATCTTCTTGTAAGATTAGATCAACTCTGATTAGTTAGCAGTTAGTAAGGATTCCAACATCTCCCCCTTTCTTTTGTTTTAAAACAGAGGGGGTTTCTGAGGGGGTATACATAACTCCATCAATATGGACCAGAACTTTGTAACAGATATACATGGTATACATAAATCCATCAATATGGGAGGCATTATACATAATTTACATGAGCACATAGCAATATAACACAGGCTAGTAGTAATGTAACAACATAAATCAACCTGAAAATTTACAAATGTCCATAAGTCCTAGAAACAGTCCAATAGGATTCCATTGTCCATTAGTTCATGTGCCAGGAATCCAATAGTTCCTATAAGCCCTGAAGTACTGCAAAAGTCTCATCAACAATTTTTCATCTCTGGGAACCCAATGATTCTTGCTGGTTTTTCAAGAAGTAAAACAGTTTTATCTTGTGTTAGGAAATCCAATGATTCCTGAAGCTTTTAAAAGTCTTTTTAACAGTTTCATAGTCAGCCATCTGATTCTTTCTCCATCTGTGGAAATATAAGCAGATCCTCTTCCCCAAGCAGTTAATCTAATTCCCTTCTATTTACCAAATTTGGGATTTCTCCTCATCATCTGGTAATTACATTGGAGTTGTTTGCATTGGATATTGTCTTGTTGTCTTAAAAGGCCTGTATTCTCCCCAACTGTAATCCTGATTGCTTTTCTGTTGGTTGATGACATTAGAGTACTGAATTTCTAAAGTCTCTCTGGGTGTAACCTCAGCTGCTATCATGCCCCACCTGTCCTTTGATTGATACTTTAGAGCTGGGCCCTGCCTCTCATTCCTCTGGGTCAATATACATTTAGAGGCCCAGTGAAAGCCTCGGTTACATTTTGGACATGGGGTTTTGGGTTTTCTCTCATCCTGTCTTCTCATTGTATCTCTATATCTACATTGGGCTCTCAAATGTCCAATTTTTCCACAATGAAAACATCGACGAGTTTCTCTAGAATTCCTCTGCCAAGAAGGACCTTGTCTTTCCATGTTCATCATAGTCTGGGTATAATAAGCATTTGTGCCCACTGTGGCACAGCGTCTTATGATTTCCTCTAAAGGAGCATCTTTGTCTAGCCCCCATATAATTCTTTTGCAAACCTCATTGGCATTTTCCTTAGCCAAATGTTTAGTCATTATTTCTGTTGCTGCATTGTCTCCAATGGTTCTTATTACAGCTGTTTGTAAACGTCCCACAAAATCTGCAAAAGGTTCATTGGGACCTTGCTCTATTTTTGTGAAAGCATTATTTCCATCTTTCTGTCCAGGGAGAGAATTCCAAGCTTTTATGGCAGCCTTAGAAATTTGCTCATACACTGTTGTGGGATAATAAATCTGTTCTGAACTCTCTGCATACTGATCGTCACCAACTAGTTGGTCAAAAGCGATTTGTACAACAGCTCCTTTTTGCCTATTGCGTTGGGCTTGAATCCTACATAATTCATGAAACTCCGAAAGCCACAATAAATTTTGTCCCGGTTCTAGACAAGTTTTCGTTATGGATTTCCAGTCATTCGGGGTTAGGATTTCATTAGACAAATTATCCAGTAACATCTTCACATAAGATGATGTAGCCCCATAAAGAGTGCAACCCTTTTTCAAATCTTTAATTTTTCCCAAATTAAAAGGAGTGTATTTTCTCTCTTTTTGACCTGAGGAGTTGAGCTCTTCAATCACAGGATATGCATTTATAAAATCAGATATATCTTCTCCTTCATTTTTTGCTTTAATTAATGCTTTTTCTAATCTTGTCAAATTCTGCTTTACAGGAGAAGCTGACTGTGTTTCTGTCTCTCTCCCTCCCCCTTGTTCTACCCATGAAGGGTTAATTGCGGGGGGAGGGTCATGAGATGTGGAATCACCTAATTCCTCCTTCTGTGAAGTATCATACTCAGAATTGTAATTAACTCCATTCTCATCTGATTTGTCCTCCTTTTCACCTAGTAAAGTTGGCACTTCCTCCTGTACTTTCCTTTTCATCATTCTATCACTTAAATAACTTCTTATAGCCAATTGTATTACATTATATGTATTAATTATTGAGTTAGGCCCATTTTTATCATAGAATTGACAAAGATCCTCTCCAACCAATTTCCATTCATTTAGATCTAATTCCTTATCAAGAGAGAAACAAGGACATATGTCCTTTACAGTTTGTAAAAATTCAGTGATTTGCTGTAAACTTATAATTAAACCTTGGCTTTCCATAACATTAATAATGCTCTCTAAACATTTTCCTTGAACAGAAACAGGCTGTTTTCTAAATATCTGTCCCATCTTAGCTGAAATTCTACTTTAACTCTTCTAACAAAATTTCTTTGTTGCACTCACCCTAATTTCTGGGTTGAAGAGTCTTTTCCACTGGATCAGGATCAGAGGCTTTTCCACTTGAATCAGGATCGGAGGCGCCAAAATGTTGTGAGCTTTTTCTTCTCAAAACACAGCCAGGTGATAAAAGTTCAGATCTTTTATTGTTTCCAATATAGCCCGGTTAGCTTAGAGGCCTATCTCTCTGCTTGGTTCCAAGAGCTCTCTCCAAATGTCTTTAAATCCAAAGGTCTGGTCCTTCAGCCTCTGCTTTCTTCAGCCTCCCCAGCTCCAGTCTTCATGTCATTCCGGTGAAATCTCGACTTGTAGCGTCTTCCTCTCCAGCACCCTCCGACTGGACCATTGGCCTATTTATGCTCCTTCCAGAGAGAGGGATTATGGGTTTTCTCCCATAGTGCTCTCTGGCCCGAAGAGCTTCAAGGGAGGTATGAACTCATTGAACTCCAATGAGTAAAGGTGTGAACACAAGCCTTGTCTTGATTAGTTCTACTTAGTACCTTGTTTCAGGTTCTGGCCAAAACATCTTCTTGTAAGATTAGATCAACTCTGATTAGTTAGCAGTTAGTAAGGATTCCAACAGACAACGATATTGTATGAGGACATATTTTGATGGAAGGGGATTTCTTTGACAAAGAGACCTGAGTTTCAATTGATAAATGACGGACAAAAGCAGCTACACCCAAAGAAAGAACACTGGGAAATGAATGTGAACTATCTGCATTTTTGTTTTTCTTCCCGGGTTATTTATACCTTCTGAATCCAATTCTCCCTATGCAACAAGAGAACTGTTCGGTTCTGCAAACATATATTGTATCTAGGATATACTGCAACATATCCAACATATAAAGGACTGCTTGCCATCTAGGGGAGAGGGTGGAGGGAGGAAGGGAAAAAAATTGGAACAGAAACGAGTGTCAATATAAAGTAATTATTAAATAAAAATTTAAAAAAAATAATCAAAATATATTATGCATAGTCATATGTTAACAAAACTAAAAAAATAGAGAAATATTTTATAAAAATAAAATAACCCAGTCTCATAAAAGAAAATAGCTCTAGCTCAACTAATATAATCAAATATTTCTCTTTTTTTTGTATAAAACAAAAATTGTTAATAGGCATATGTTAAAAATTAAGATAATACAAAATTGTTAATAGGCACACATTAAAATTAATATATAACATATAACACAAAGATTGTTAATAGGCACATATTAAAATTAACACATAATATATAACGTAAAAGTGTTAATAGGCACTTATTAAAATAAACATATAAAACACAAAGGTTGCTAATAGGCATATTAATAAGGGCATTTTGGGTGGCACAGTGGCTAGAAGGCTGGTCCTGCATCAGGAAAACTTCTCTCTGGTTGTTGCTCAGTTGTGACAGCCTTGTCCAGCCCTTGTTGTCCCCATTTGGCCTTTTCTTGGCAGAGATCTTCCCTAGTGGATCTAGTGGATCCACTTTGTCAGAGATAAAATGACTTGTCCAGAGCTAGGCAGGATGTGAGGCTAGATTTGAATTCAGTTCTTCTTGACTCCAGGTCCTGTGCTCTATCTCTTTTTTTTTTTTTTTTTGTGAGTGGGTTAGGGAGGAGACATTTATTTGGTCACCCCAAATACAGGATTTGGAGGCACAAAAGTCAAGGGCATGTTACAGTGTGCCTGACCATGGGAAGCACAATAGCAAGTGAAAAGAACATCAACTATTTGATGAAAAGTGTTAAGGAAATTCGAAATATGTAATAGAAACTAGGCAGTGACCCACATCTAACACACCATACCAAAGTAATGTCAAAATGGGTTTGTGATTTAGACATAAAGAGTAATGCTATAAGCAAATTGGCAAAACAAAGGACAGTACTCCTCGGATCTGTGGAGAAGGAAGGAATATATGTCTAAAGAACAACTAGAGTACATTATGGAATGCAAAATGGATTATTTTGATTATATTAGGTTAAAAAGTTTTTGTATAAACAAAACCAATGCAGACTAAGTTAGAAGAGAAGCAATAAACTTGGAAAAATTCTAAAACTATAGAGAATTTGTTGTGATCTAGTTCAGATGGATCTGAATCGGTCCCTGTTCGGGTGCCAAAATGTGATGAGCTTTTTCTTCTCAAAACGCAGCCAGGTGATAAAAGTTCAGATCTTTTATTATCTCCAATATAGCCCGGTTAGCTTAGAGGCCTATCTCTCTGCTTGGTTCCAAGAGCTCTCTCCGAATGTCTTTAAATCCAAAGATCTGGTCCTTCAGCCTCTGCCTCTGCTTTCTTCAGCCTCCAGCCAGCTCTACTCTTCATGTCATTCCAGCGAAATCTCGACTTGTAGCTTCTTCACTCTGAAGAACTTCCTTGACTGGCCCATTGAAGCTCTATTTATGCTAGTTCTCTCTGGCCCAAAGAGCTTCAAGGGAGGTATGAACCCATTGAACTCCAATGAGTAAAGGTGTGAACACAAGCCTTGTATTAATTAGTTCTACTTAGTACCTTGTTTCAGGTTCTGCCCAAAACATCTTCTTGTAAGATTAGATCAACTCTAATTAGTTAGCAGTTAGTAAGGATTCTAACAAGAATTGACTCCAATTTATAAGAATTCAAGCTATTCTCCAATTGATAAATGGTCAAAGGATATTAACAGACTACTTTCAGATGAAGAAATTAATACAATATATAATTAAATGAAAAAAATGCTGTAAATAACTATTGATCATAAATGCAAATTAAAACAATTCTGTGGCACCATTATAGACCTTCTAGATTGGATAAGATGACAGGAAAAGATAATAATGAATGTTGGCAAGGATGTGGAAAAACTGGGACATATACATTTTTGGCGGTATTGTGATCCGATCCAAAAATTATGGATAGCAATTTGGAACTATTCCTACAGGGTTATCAACTGTGTATACCCTTTGAATTAGCAGGGTCGCTACTGGGTCTGTATCCCAAAGACAGCATAATAAAGTGAAAAGAATGCATCTGTGCAAAAGTGTTTCTAGTGGTTGAAGAAATTGACATATTAATGTTATGGAATATTATTATTTTATAAGAAATGATCAGCAAGATTCAGAGAAGGCTAGAGAGGCTTGCATTAATTGATGCTAAGTGAAATGAGAAGAACCAGGAGATCATTACAGATAGAAACAGCAAGATTATATAATAATCATTTCTGATGGACATGGCTCTCTTCAGCAATGAGATGATTCCAGGCCATTTCCAATGGTTTTGTATTGATCTATCTGCCCCCAAAGAGAAAATTAAGGGGACTGAGTGTGGATCATAATATAGTATTTTCAATTTTTTGTTGTTGTTTCCTTGCATTTCTTTTCTTTCTTTTTTTTTTTTCTTTTTGATCTGATTTTTTCTGGCACAGCATGACAGTTTTGGAAATGTGTATAGAATAAGTGCACATGTTTTTATATATATAAACTTTCCACATGGGGGAGGGAGTAGGGCAAAAGGAAGGAAAAAATTGGAAACACAAGGCTTTGCAAAGGTAAATGTTGAAAATAACCTGTGCATGTGTTTTTAAAATAAAAACATTAATAATTTTTGTTAAAATGAAAGACTTGGTTCTTCTTGGTGCTTCTTTGATCCAAGGCAATCCTAATAAACTTTTGATAGAAAATGTTGTATACATCCAAAAAGAAAATTATGGAGATTGAATGGAAATCAACACATTCTATGCTGACTTTTTTTCTTCCTTCATGGTTTTTCTCTTTTGTTCTGATTGTTCTCTCCCAAGATGAGTCAAAAACAAATAATATATATGTATAACAAGAAAAAAAATGTAAAAGTCCAATTCATATATAACACCATTTTCACTACATTCAGGTTTAGATATGGCATGACTTCTGGATAAATCTTTATATCAGTTACTTCTGGTTTGGATCCTGAAAGTCACTTCTTAATGTTTTTCTTTTCATGGCATCAGTGCTAAAGTTTCTGGAAACCAATATTATGGAATATTGAAACATTAGGTAACACCTATTTTTTTCAAAATTAAAATATTGGAGGCTTCAACTCATTTACTTTGAATTGAAAATTTTAAAAGGCAATGGCAAAGGACTAAAGCCTATTTCTTGAGGAATACCTTCATTTGTCAGGCATCAGAGGCCATGAACTAAGTAATATAATGCAAAGCAGAGCTACCAAGCACACTAAGATGAGAGAGACACATTAGCTATGCTTGACTCAGTTTTATTTTTAAGATGCTTCAAATTCAGATAGAAAAAAAAATATTTTTAAAAAGATTTTCCTAATTACATAGTTAAGCAGACCAGAACTGGTTACAGAATGTCTATACATGCTCCATAGTCTTTGTAAGATATTTTTATTTCATCATTATTCTCACTGAATAAAAAATCCTTAACTTCATTTATATGGAGAAATTGCATCAGCATAGTACATTAATATATATATTTTTTACATGCACCAATTCACTGTTACTCTTATAAAATAAATTGGCAAAGTGAAGCAGTAGTGCCTTTCTCATGTTTATGAAAAATAAATTATTTCCACTGTATCAAAGTGCCTAATATATTTTTAACAATTTTGGAATGGTTTATTCTACTTTGTGAGATGTGATAATACTCTGACCAGCTCAAGTTCAATATGAACATCATGGATTTTAATTTGACAAAGATGGTAGTAAACATGGACTTCTTTTTCAGCCACCTGGTACAGACATTATATGATCTTTTAGCGTTACATGCAATCTACTAATCCATATAGGACATTTAGGTGTTAGATGGTCTCTAGCCTAAGTGGACCAACATCCTCTCTACACTACTTGAAACCTGGATTTTAAAACTTATTCTTCTGGATTCCAAGCCCTTGTTACGGGTGAAGCTAATGTTTTAATTTTTAAGTCTATTATATTAAGGTGTATCCTGGTTGTTCCATGACTGCATATTTTCAACTTAACCACTTAGCTGAATTTATCTATTTTATTTCTTTTTTTTTTTACTATATATTTTCTTTTTTTATAGCTTTTTTATTTACAAGATATATGCATATATAATTTTTCAGCATTGACATTTGCAAATCCTTTTGTTCCTACTTTTTTCCCTCTTTCCCCTCACCTCTTCCCCCAGATGGCAGGTTGACTAGTATATGTTAAATATGTTAAAGTAAAAGTTAAATGCAATATATGTATACATGTACAAAAAGTTAATTTGTTGTATAAAAAGAGTCAGACTTTGAGATAGTATACAATTAGACTATGAAGGAAATCAAAAATGCAGGCAGACAAAAATAGTGGTTCATAGTCATCTGTAGCTGGTTCAATTCATTGCTCTATTGGGACTGATTTGGTTCATCTTCATTGTTGGAAGAGGGCCATGTCCATTAGAATTGATCATCATATAATATTGTTTTTGAAGTATATAATGATCTTCTGATCCTGCTCATTTCACTCAGCATCAGTTCATGTAAGTCTCTCCACACCTTTCTGAAATCATCCTGCTGGTCTTTTCTTACAGAACAATAATATTCCATAATATTCATATACCACAATTTATTCAGCCATTCTCCAATTGGTGGGCATCCACTCAGTTTCCAGTTTCTGGCCACTACAAAAAGGGCTGCCATAAACATTCTTGCACATACAGGTCCATTTCCCTCCTTTAAGATCTCTTTGGAATATAAGCCCAGTGGTAACACTGCTGGATCAAAGGATATGCACAGTTTGATAACTTTTTGAGCATAGTTCCAAATTGCTCTCCAGAATGCCTGGATGTATAAAAAATTCCACCAACAATGTATCAGTGTCCCAGTTTTCCCACATGCCCTCAAGCATTCAGCATTATCTTTCCCTGTTATTTTAGCCAATCTGAGAAGTGTGTAGTGGTATCTCAGAGTTCTCTTAATTTGCATTTCTCTGAATAATAATGACTTGGAGCACCTTTTCATATGGCTAGAAATAGTTTCAATTTCTTCATCTGAGAATTGTTTGTTCATATCCTTTGACCATTTATCAATTGGAGAATGGCTTGATTTCTTATAAATTAGTGTCAATTCTCTATATATTTTGGAAATGAGGCCTTTATCAGAACCCTTGACTAAAAATATTTTCCAAATTTATTGCTTCCCTTCTAATCTTGTCTGCATTAGTTTTGTTTGTACAAAAACTTTTCAATTTGATATAATCAAAATTTTCTACTTTGTAATCAATAATGATCTCTAGTTCTTTGGTCACAAAATCCTCCTCCACAAGTCTGAGAGGTAAGCTATCCTATGTTCCTCTAATTTATTTATAATGTCATTCTTTATGCCTAGGTCATGAACCCATTTTGACCAATGTTAAGTGTGGGTCACTGTCTAGTTTCTGCCATACTAGTTTACAATTTCCCCAGCAATTTTTGTCAAACAGTGAGTTCTTATCCAAAAAGCTGGGATCTTTGGGTTTGTCAAACACTAGGGTATTAAAGTTATTGACTGTTTTGTTCTTTGAACCTAACCTATTCCACTGATCAACTTTTCTTAGCCAATACCAAATGGTTTTGGTAACTGCCACTTTATAATTTAATTTTAGATCTGTTACAGCTAGGCCACCTTCACTTGATTTTTTTTTTTCATTAATTCCCTTGAAACTCTTGACTTTTTGTTTTTCCATATGAACATTGTTGTTATTTTTTCTAGGTCATTAAAGTGGTTTTTTGGGAGTCTGATGTGTATAGCACTACATAAAAAAGATTAGTTTAGGTAATATTGTCATCTTTATTATATTTGCTCGCCCTATCCAAGAGCATTAAATATTTTTCCAATTGGTTAGATGTGACTTTATTTGTGTGGAAAGTGTTTTATAGTTTTTCTCATAAAGTTTCTGATTTTTCCTTGGCAGATAGATTTCTAAGTATTTTATGTTACCTGTAGTTACTTAAATGGAATTTCTCTTTGTAACTCTAACTGTTGGACATTGTTAATTATATATAGGAATGCTGATGACTTATGTGGGTTTATTTTGTATCCTGCAACTTTGCTAAAGGTAGGGATTATTTCTAAGAACATTTTAGTAGAATCTCTGGGGTTTTCTAAGTAAACCATCATATCATCAACAAAGAGTGATAATTTGATTTACTCATTGCCTATTATTATTCCTTTAACTTCTTTCTCAGTTCTTATTGCTGAAGCTAGCATTTCTAATACAATATTAAATAGTAACGGTGATAGTGGGTAGCCTTGTTTCACTCCTGATCTTATTGGGAATGCTTGCAGTTTGTCCCCGTTACATACTTACTGATGCTTACTGATGGTTTGAAATAGATACTACTGATTATTTTAAGGAAAAGATCATTTATTCCTATACTCTCAAGTGTTTTTAATAGGAATGGATGTTGGATTTAATCAAATGCTTTTTCTGCATCTATTGAGATGATCATATGCTTTTTGTTAATTTGGTTATTAATATGGCCAATTATACTAATAGTTTTCCTAATATTGAACCACTCCTGCATTCTTGGTATAAATCCTACTTCATTGTGGTGTGTTATCCTGGGGATGATTTTCTGTAGTCTTTTAGGTAATATCTTGTTTAATATTTCTGCACCAATATTCATTAGGGAAATTGGTCTATAATTTCTTTCTCTGTTTTCAACCTATTTGATTTAGGTATCAGTACCATGTCTGTGTCATAAAAGGAATTTGGTAGGACTCTTTCATTCCCTATTTTTTTCAAATAGTTTATATAGCATTGGCGCTAATTGTTCTTTAAATGTTTGGTAGAATTCACATGTAAATCCATCTGTTCCTGGGGATTTTTTCTTATGGAGTGGATTAATAGCTTGTTCTATTTCTTTTTCTGAGATGGGGCTGTTTAAGCAATTTACTTACTCCTCTGTTAATCTGGGAAGCCTATATTTTTTTGAGGTAGTCATCCATTTCACTTAAATTATGAAATTTATTGGCATAAAGTTGGGCAAAGTAACTCCTTATTATTGCTCTAATTTCCCCTTCATTGGTGGAAAATTCCTTCTTTTCATTTTTAAAACTAACAATTTGATTTTCCTCTCTCCTTTTTCTAATCAGATTTACCAAAGGTTTATCTATTTTATTGTTTTTTTTTCATAAAACCAACTTTTAGTTTTATTTATTAATTCAATAGCTTTTTTTCTTTCAATATTATTAATTTCTCCTTTTAATTTTAGAGTTTCAAGTTTAGTATTTGATTGGGGGTTTTATTTGGTCTTTTTCTATCTTTTTAAGGTGCAAGCCCAATTCATTGATCTTCTCTTTCTCTATTTTATTCAATTAAGCATCGAAAAACATAAAATTTCCCCTTATTACTGCTTTGGCTGCATCCCACAAATTTTGGTGTGATGTCTCATCATTGTCATTATCTTGAGTGAAATTGTTAATTGTGTCTATAATTTGCTGTTTCACCCAATCATTCGTTAAGATGAGATTATTTAGTTTCCAATTACTTTTTGGTCTATTTACCCCTAACTTTTTGTTGGATGTAGTATTTATTACATCATGATTTGAAAAGAAAGCATATACTATTTCTGCCTTCCTGCATTTAAAATTGAGGTCTTTATGTCCTAATATCTGGTTAATTTTTGTGTAGGTTCCATGAACTGCTGAGAAGAAAGTATACTCCTTTCTGTGACATTCAGTTTTCTCCAAAGATCTATCATATCTAATTGTTCTAATATTCTATTTACCTCTTTAATTTCTTTCTAATTTGTTTTGTGGTTTGATTTATCTAATTCTGTGAGTGCAAGATTGAGATCTTCCACTATTACTGTCTATTTCTTCTTGCAACTCTTTTAATTTCTCCTTTAGGAAGTTAGATACCATACCACTTGGTGCATATATGTTTAATATTGAAATTGCTTCATTGTCTATAGTACCCTTTAGCAAGATATAGTAGTGTCTATGTCTAATCCCCAACTCCATTAACAACAATAGAATAAGAAAATAAAGTAATAACTCTATAACAAGAAGAAAATGTAAAATCCTTCCTTCCACAATCTAAGTTCATAAAGAACCAAAGAATTTTATCATTCTTGACTTTTACAATTATTCACAACTCCTGATCTCCCTTGATGGGAGGATATATATACATGGGTTCACAAAGCTGAATCAATGTTTTTTTTCCTTATAATTTTTCCTAATTATTAATTACTAAAAAAATAAAGTTTTTTTTTCTGTTTTTGTTTTTGTGTAAAAACATCTACTTAAGGGAAACTTTCTTGAAATTGACCTGAACAGGCATGTACAGTATTCTATTGCTGAACTTGATATGACCTGCATAAGAATGGAAAGTGGTGTTCTGCAAAAGTAAAATCAAGCAACTTTAGAAAAGACCATTTCTTTTTCCTTGTACGGGGCAATTCAAGAGCAAAAAGGTTCTTTTCTTATGACTTTTGCTCAAATTAAATTATGTTTATAACATATTCTGTATCAACAATTGACCAAAGAATAAAGTTTATTTCAAGGTAGATGAAACTTTCTAAGTAATGTTACTATCCCTACACTTTAAAGGCAATTATCATTGAATTCATCTTACAATTGGGGTTTGAATGAGATAAAGACAAGACACTTTAAAGACTTTAAAGTCAAGATACTTTAAAGACAAGAGAGCCAGTGCTATATGTGATAATTAAATCATGATTTCTGCATTGACTAACTGTAATATAGAAGAAGATATATAATTTTACTGAGATATTTCCTGAGATATATTGAACAGTTTTCAAAAGAAGATATTTATGTCATCAAGTATAGCTTATGTTATAAATTACTAATGATAAAAGAGATGTTTTTAAAGCAATATGAAGGTCACATTTTTCATCTATCCAATGGATAGGCATCATTTCATCAGAGAGAGAATCCATTCTGTTGGACCTTCTAGAATTCAATAAATACATTTTTCATAATTACAAATGCAGATATATACACAGAAATAGAAATAGATGATAGAGAGCACAGTAATTTATACATAATAAGTCATTGGTAAATATTTTGTTAACCATAATCAATTTAAGAGTAGGGATGTATTATTTTTTCTCTCCATTGAGATACTGGTAATAGGAATATTTTAAGCATTTAATAAATTATTCATCAGCAAGAGCACAGAAGACAGCTCACACTGAGCAAATTGAAGGGGAGTGGAGTGTTGTCTCAGCCTGCAGAAAATTTGCATAGAGAACTCAACCACAGTGTTAGCTACTTTGCCCTTGTAGCAAGCCAGTAGATCAGCAGAGAAGATATACCTACGGGGGTAAAGACTATAACCCCAAAACGTTAGAATCAATCAGGAATTGGCCACACCCACCCAGCATCCCTAGTGACTCAGCATGCTTTCAGAGAGCAATCACTGTGCAGACCCAAAGCAGCCATTGCTGTCCCACTGCTCCTTCATTGCTACTTCCTGTTGTCTGTAGAGGGAACTTGGTAATACCATACTACTCCCAAAGCAAACTGCTGCTGTTGTTGTTGTTGTTTTTTGTTTGTTTGTTTGCTTTCTTTGTTTCTTTTTTGTCAAAATGAATAAAAAGTTAAAGTGGGATCTAACTATAGATACCTTCTATACTGATAGAGAGAAGACATCAAACCCTGAAGAGACTAAAAACAGATTGTCTCCAGATGAAACCCCAATGGGGGATATGATCTGATCCCCACAACACAAGACTCTCATCAAAGAAATTAGGCTCTTACAAGAGAGAAGAAAAATGGGGAAAGGAAAAGGAAGCTTGGCAAGAGAGTCTGGATAAGTCATCTTACCCATTAAAAGATAGAGTAAATAAAGAAATCAACTCCCTAAAAAAACAGAACTAGTGAATCAGTAAAAAGAATATAGGTCTCAAAAATAAAATTAGGGAAATGGAAAAAAAATTCCATAGAACAAAACAATTGTTTTGTTTTTGTTGACCAAGAATTAGTCAAGCACAACCAAAAAAAAAAAAAAATGGAAAAAAAAATGTTAAATACCTACTTGAGAAAACAACGGACCTGGAAAATAGATATAGGAGAGAAAATCTGAGGATTACTGGACTTCCATAAAATTATGATAAAAAAAGAGGCTAGACACTATTTTTCAGGAAATCATCAAAGGGAACTATCCAGATGTTATAGAAACAGAGGGTAAAATACACATTGAAAGAATTCATCGATCACCTACTGAAAGAGATCCCAAAATAAAAACTCCAAGAAATATTGTGACTAAATTCCAGAACTATGAGAGCAAGGAAAAAATACTACAAGCAGCTAGGGAAAAAAAAAAATTCAAGCACAGAGTATCTATCCACAATAAGCATTACTCATGATCTAGCAGCATCCACATTAAAAGATTGAAGGGGCTGGAATTTGATATTCCAAAAGGCTAAAGAAGTCAGTATGCAGCCAGGAATAACTTACCCAGACAAAATGACCATTTATTTTTCCCTAGAAGAAGATGGACATTCAATGAAATAGGTGAATTCCATTTATTTCTGACAAAAAACAGACCTAAACAAAAAGTTTGATCTTGAAATATAAGACTCAAGAAAAACATAAAAAGGTAAAAAGAAATCTTGGGAACTATATTTCTGTTATGAATATACATAAAGAATACATGTGTAATTGGTTTTACTGTTATAACATAAAAAAGAGCTAGAGATGGAAAGGAAATTGTACCAGGAAAAGGGTAAAGTGGGGTTACTACATCTCAAGAAGAGGCAAAGGAAACCTATTATGTCTGAGGGAAAGAAAGGAAGGGGATGAATATAGTGTGCCTCTTACTCTTCATAAGAATTGGCTTAAAGAGAAAAATATTAGACATATTCGATTTACAGAGAAACTTCTCCCACCTAATTGAAAAGTGGGAAAGTTAAAGTGAACAGGGGAGGAGTAAACTAAACATAAAGGAATACAAAAATTGTGAGGAAAAGGGGTAAGAAAAGGGGAGGAACTCTAAGATAGGGGAAGGGATCCTAAAGAAGGAATGCTGTGTGTGGTAAGTGGTGCTCACAAGTTTAATACTGGGGAGGGTGGTAAGGGGGAAGGAAAGGAGAAAAGCATAAAGAGGTATTAAAGAAATGGCGGAAAATACAGAATTAATAACTTTAACCATAAATGTGAATGGGGTAAACTCCCCTACAGAGGGGAGGCAGATCACAGAATGGATTAAAAGTCAAAATCTTACAATATGTTGTTTACAGGAAACACACATGAAGCAGGGTGATACATACAGAGTAAAGGTAAAAGGCTAGAATAGAATCTATTATGCTTCAGGGGAAGTCAAAAAAGTGGGGGTAGTCATCCAGATCTCAGATTAAGCAAAAGCAAAAATTGATCTAATTAAAAGAGATAAGAAAGGGCACTATATCTTGCTAAAGGATAAAATAAATAATGAAGGAATATCAATATTAAACATATATGCACCATGTGGTGTAGCATCTAAATTATTAAAGCAGAAGTTAAGAGAACTGCAAGAAGAAATAGACAGTAAAACTATAACAGTGGGAGATCTCTACCTTTCACTCTCAAAATTGGATAAATCAAACCACCAAAAAAAAAAAAAAATACGAAAGAAGTCAAAAAGGTAAATAGAATACTAGAAAAGTTAGGTACGATAGATCTTTGGAGAAAACTAAATGAGTTCACTTTCTTTTTGGCAGTTCACAGAACTTATACAAAATTTGACCATATTAGGACATAAAAACCTCAAATTCAAATGCAGAAAGGCAGAAGTAATAAATGCATCCTTTTCGAATCACAATACAATGAAAAGTACATTCAATAAAAAGCAAGTGGAAAATAGACCAAAAATAATTTAAAACTAAATAATCTCATCCTAAAGAATAATTGGGTTAAACAGCAAATCATAGACACAATTGATAATTTCACCCAAGAAGATGACAATAATGAGGCATCATACCAAAATTTGTGGGATGAAGCCAAAGTAGTAATAAGGGGAAATTTCATATCTCTATAGGCCTACTTGCATAAAATAGAGAAGGAGAGGGTCAATGAATTGAGCTTGGAACTAAAAAAGTTAGAAAAGGAACAAATTAAAAAACCCCAGTCAAACACTAAACTTGAAATTCTAAAAAGAAAAGTAGAGATTAAGAAATTTGAAAGTAAAACAAAACAAAACAAAACAAAAACCTATTGAATTAATAAATAAAACTAACAGTTGGTTCTATGAACAAAATAGATAAATCCTTAGTAAATTTAATTAGTAAAAGGAAATTTGTTAGTTATCAAATTGTTAGATTTAAAAATGAAAAAGAAGAACTTGCCACTAATGAAGAGGAAAGTAGAACAATGATTAGGAGTTACTTTGCCCAATTTTATGCCAATAAATTTGATAATGTAAATGAAATGGACAGATACCTTCAAAAATAAGGCTTGCCCAGATAAACAGAGGAAAAAGTAAATTGGTAAAAAATCCCATTAAAAAAAGAAAGAAAGAAATAGAACAAGCTATTAATCAACTCCTAAGAAAAACTCCCCAAGACCAGGTGGATTTACATATGTATTCTACCAAAAATTTAAAGAACAATTAACTCCAATGCTATATAAACTATTTTTAAAAATAGGGATTGATAGAGTCACCAAATTCTTTTTATGACACAGACATGATACTGATACCTAAACCAGGTAGGATAAAAACAGAGAAAGAAAATTATAGGCCAATCTCCCTAATGAATATTGATGAAAAAAAAATCTTAAACAAAATATTAGCAAAGAGATTACAGAAAATCATTCCCAGGATAATACACCACGACCAGGTCTGATTTATACCAGGAATGCAAGGCTGGGTCAATATTGAGAAAAGTATTAGCATAATTGACTATATCAATAATCAAATTAACAAAAAACATATGATCATCTCAATAGATGCAGAAAAAGCATTTGATAAAATCAAATATCCATTCCTATTAAAAAAAAAACACTTGAGAGTTTAGGAATAAATGGACTTTTCCTTAAAATAATCAATAGAGTCTATTTAAAACCATCAGTAACCATCATATGTAATGGAGATAAACAAGAACCATTCCCAATAAGATCAGGAGTGAAACAAGGTTGCCCTCTATCACCATTACTATTCAATATTGTATCAGAAATGCTAGCTTTAGCAATAAGAATTAAGAAAGAGATTAATGAAATAAGAGTAGGCAATGAGTAAACCAAATTATTACTCTTTGCTGATGATATGATGGTATACTTAGAGAACCCCAAGATTCTACTAAAAAACTATTAGAAATAACCCACAACTTTAGGAAAGTTGCAGGATACAAAATAAGCTCACCTAAGTCATCAGCATTCTTATATATCACTAACAAAATCCAACAGTTACAAAGAGAAATTCCATTTAAAGTAGCTACTGGCAGTATAAAATATTTAGGAATCTATCTGCTAAGGGAAAATCAGAAACTATATGAGCAAAACTACAAAACTCTTTCCACAAAAATAAAGGATCTTGAAGATCAGTGAGAGAATTGCTTTATTGTGTTGTGACTTTATTTTATATTCAATTGATTCTATGGCTAGAATAAATATTACATATAGTATCTAAGCATTCCACAACATATAACTAACTTCAATGTTCAAAGTCAAATGATTAAGATTCAATAAAAATAAAACAAACACAAGTAAAAGGTTATGTTTTAGCGGTAAGAGTTGAGACAAAACTAACTGAAATTGGCAAAATCTATAATGTATCCCCAAAATAGAAAACTGGTTTCAACATCCAGAGAGAATTAAAGCTGGTATGTGTATGTATATATGTATGTATGTATGTATGTGTTTATATATTTTTTTTATTGTTAAAGCTTGTTAATTTTCAAAACATATACATGGACAATTCTTCAACATTAGCCCTTCTAAAACCTTGTATTTCAATTTTCCCTCCATTCCCCCATGCTCTGCACTAGATGGCAAGTAGTCCAATATATGTTAAACATGGTAGAAATAAATGTTAAATATAATGTGTGCATGCATATTTGGATAATTATTGTGTGTACAAGAAAAATCCAATCAAACCATTAAAAAAAGAAGCAAAATAAAAGGCAAACAAACAACAACAAAAAATGAAAATGCTATGTTGTGAATTATATTTAGTTTCAACAGTCCTCTTGCTGGGTACAGATGACTCTCTTCATCACTAAACAATTAGAACTGGTTTGAATCATTTCATTGCTGAAGAGAGTCATGTCCATCAGAATTAATTGTTGTATAATCTTGTTGTTGCTGTTCTCCTGGTTCTGCTCATTTCACTTACCATAATTTCATATAGGTCTCTCCAGGGCTCTCTGAAATCATTCTGCTGATCATTTATCATAGAAAAATAATATTCCATAACATTCATATACCATACTTTATTCAGCCATTCTCCAACTGATGGGTATCTGCTCACTTTCCAGTGTCTTGCCACTATAAAAAGGGCCGCCACAAACATTGTTGCACAACTGGATTCCTTTCTTTTCTTTAAGATCTCTTTGGGATATAAGCTCAGTAGAAATACTGCTGGATGAAAGTGTATGCACATTTTGATAACTTTATTAACATAGTTCCAAATTGCTTTCCTGAATGGTTGAATCCATTTACAATCCTACCAACAATGTATTAGTGTCCCAGTTTTCCCTCATCCCGTCCAATATTCGTCATTATCTTTTCCTGTCATCTTACCCACTTTGACAGGTGTGTAGTGGTATTTCAGAGTTGTCTTCATTTGTATTTCTCTAATCAATAGTGATTTAGAGCTCCTTTTCATATGACTAGAAATTATTATTATTTTTTTTTTTTTTGTGGCTGCTTGTGATAGTTTTTCCTTGGTCCCATAGTTCTGAAATTTAATCATGATATTCTTTTGAGTTTTAATTTTGGGGTCTTCAGGAGGTGTTGATTGAATTCTTTCAATGGCGATTTTACCTTCTGATTCTAGGACTTCAGTGCAGTTCTCTTTGATGATTTCTAGAAAAATTGTGTCTAGGCTCTTTTTTTTTAATCATGGTTTTCAGGAAGTCCAATAATATTTTTATTGTCTTTCCTAGATCTATTTTCCATGTCAGTTGTTTTCCCAAGTAGGTATTTAAAATTTTCTTCTATTTTTTTCATTTTTTGGGGTTTTGTTTGACTGATTCTTGAAGTCTCATTGAGTCACTCATTTCCATTTGTTCAGTTCTGATTTTTAGTGAGTTATTTTCTTCATTTATTTTTTAACTTCTTTTTTATTTGGCCAATTGATTTTTTTAAATGAGTCGTTTTGTTCTATGGATTTTTTTTTCCCATTTCATAAATTCTGTTTTTCAGGGAGTTGTTTTCTTTTTCCATTTTGTCAAATCTCTCTTTGAATGAGTTATATGCTTCTCTTCCCCCCCCCCCCCCATTTTACTAATTGTATTTTGTGTTGCCTTTTCCAAACCTTCTTGTGAAATTTTCATTTCTTTTCCCCATTTTCCTTCCAGTTCTCTATTAAGATCCTTTTTAAGAGTGTTACAAATCATTATTGATCAGAGAAATGCAAATTAAGACAACTCTGAGATACCATTACACACCTGTCAGATTGGCTAAGATGACAGGAAAAAATAATGATGAATGTTGGAGGGGATGCGGGAAAACTGGGACACTAATGCATTGTTGGTGGAGTTGTGAACGAATCCAACCATTCTGGAGAGCAATCTGGAATTATGCCCAAAAAATTATCAAATTGTGTATACCCTTTGATCCAGCAGTGTTTCTATTGGGCTTATATCCCAAAGAAATACTAAAGAAGGGAAAGGGACCTGTATGTGCCAAAATGTTTGTAGCAGCCCTGTTTGTAGTGGCCAGAAACTGGAAAATGAATGGATGCCCATCAATTGGAGAATGGCTGGGTAAATTGTGGTATATGAATGTTATGGAATATTATTGTTCTGTAAGAAATGACCAGCAGGATGAATACAGAGAGGACTGGCGAGACTTACATGAACTGATGCTAAGTGAAATGAGCAGAACCAGGAGATCATTATACACTTCGACAACGATATTGTATGAGGACATATTTTGATGGAAGTGGATTTCTTTGACAAAGAGACCTAACTGAGTTTCAATTGATAAATGACGGACAAAAGCAGCTACACCCAAAGAAAGAACACTGGGAAACGAATGTGAACTATCTGCATTTTTGTTTTTCTTCCCGGGTTATTTATACCTTCTGAATCCAATTCTCCCTATGCAACAAGAGAACTGTTCGGTTCTGCAAACATATATTGTATCTAGGATATACTGCAACATATCCAACATATAAAGGACTGCTTGCCATCTAGGGGAGGGAGTGGAGGGAGGGAGGGGAAAAAAAATTGGAACAGAAACGAGTGTCAATATAAAGTAATTATTAAATAAAAAATTAAAAAAAAAAGATCCTTTTTAATTTCTTGTAGGAGAGCATTGTGTGATGGGGGGCAATTTATATCCACCCTTTGGGGCTTTTTCTGGAGACAATCTGCTTTTAGTCTCTTCAGGTTTGAAATCTGTTCTTCTCTTTCACTATAAAAGCTCTTTTTGCTCTTTTACTTATTTCTTTTAAAGTTAAGATCTGTTTTTTTTTTTTTTTTTTTTTTTTCAGGGCTGGGGAGTTTGATCAAGCTTCCTCTACAAGCACCAGTGGTTGTGCTGGGTCTGTTCTGATTTCCTTCCAGTGCTGGGTGGTCATGGATAGGTCCCCTAAGATTCTGGTATTTAGGGGTTCACTATTTAGCTTTTGTCTTTGTGTTGGATATTTTATAACTTCTCTGCTGATCTAATGGCTAGCAACCAGGGCAGGGTAGCCAACACTGGTGCAGGTTCCTCCTTGTAGATTCTCTGTTCAGTGGAGCTTCCACCTCCCCATGTCTGCAATGCCACACTGCAATGCCACTCAGCTTGCTTGTGCTTGGCCTGCCTCCCTCCATGCCTGATTGAAACAGACCTTTTCTGGTAATCTTTGAAATTATTTTTTGCTAGTAATTTGTTGCACTCTCTATAATCTTGGATTCTGCCAATCCAGAGCTAATTCACAGGCTGTATTTGCTAATTAGTCTGAGAGTCATGGGAGAAGAACAAAAAGAAATGTGTGCTCTCTCTGCCATCTTGGCTCAGTCCTCCTCAATATTTTTTTGAAATCCAACAATTCAACAATTCATCATTTCCTGCACCACACTAGTATTCGATTTTTATATTATCTAGTTTTTTAAAATGTCAAAATCCATATTAATTAATAAGACTTCTCCTTATTTTTATAAATTTAGATGTGTGTATGCATGTGTGTGTGTGTGTGTGTGTGTGTGTGTGTGTGTGTGTGTGTGTTTTCCTTTTAGGATTCTAGTTTTACCAGATCTCCTTCCCCAAATAATTCCTCTGTGTCAACTCTTGCTCTCACACCTCATTCATAAAACAATATAACATAATTAGTGTTGTTACTCTTTCCTCCATGGTTTTGCTTTTTAGAATTACTCATCGTACTTAGAATCATACTAAATTCTATCCCAATCTTTCTTTTAAAGTACCCAATTACTAATGAAAAAGTTAGACATATATTTTATACATCTACATATAAAACATAAAGTTTTTCCCTATTAAGTCCCTTGAAATCAGTCTTTAATATTTGTCTTATATTTCTCTTGGATCTTATATGTCAAATTTTCTATTAAGTTCAAGTTTTGCTTGAACAAAAATCCTGAAATTCTGACAATTCAGTAACAATCTTTTTTGTTGCTATTGTTCAAAATTATGTTTACTTTACTGGGCATACTAATTTTGGTAGCAACCCTAGTTTTTTAGTTCTTTAATTTATAATACATAGTATTTTAATGTATACGTCTAATTCTGTTTATGCCATATTTTAATTGTGTGGTTTTTATTTCCTTGTCACTTATAAAAATTTCTCCATGATTTGAGAGTTTTGGAATTTGGCTATGATGTTCCTATAAGTTTTCTTTGTAGGATCTATTTCAAGTAATGATCTGTAGTGGTTTTTTGTTTCCTATTTCTTTTCTCCCCTCTTTTTCTAATCCTTAAGGATCATTTTCTTTAATTATTTCCTTAATTATTATATCAAGATTCTTTTATGATCAGTTTTCAGGTAATCTAGTCATTCCTATTTTTTCTTCTTGATCTGTTTTCTAGATCTGCTTTTTTATTATAAGCTGTTACATTCTCTTTTATTTTTTCTTTCTTCATATTTTGTCTTTTTATTTTTCTGTCTCATAATTTAGCTGGGCTTTCCCATTGTCCAATTCTATTTTTCAAGGAGTCATTTTTTTCTTTAAGATTCTTTTCTAGTTGGTTGATTTTCTTTTCATAATCATATTGATGTTCTTGGATTATTCATAAATATCTATATCTATACATATATATATATATACATGTATATTTATGCATATACATAAATATACATATATATATATATGTATATATTTAGTTTTATCTCAATCTCTTTTATTTGATTTTTAAAGTCTTTTTTGAGTTCTTCTGTGAATTCTCTTTGGGCAGGTGACCATTTAACAAAATTCTTTGGAATAGGAAAGCCTTTTTTTTTTTTTTCCCTTCGATCTTTTCTTCTGAAGATGAGCCCTGGTCTTCGGTATTTCTAAAGTAGCATTTTTTTTTTTTTTTGCTTTTATCTGTTCATTTTTCTTTTGTGTTTTTTTTTTTTTTTTATTCTTTTCTTTTCCTTTCTTTTTTATAAGAGCATAATAGTGAAATAGCTTCTAGTCTTGGAGTGATGAGGGATAATGAGTTCTTTCTTTAGTTCTCTCTTCTGGCCTAGAACCAAACCCAAGAATTAGCCCTTCAAATAAGTGCTCACAGCCAATAGTTTCTCTGCTACACTATTTCTGCACTTAATGGATATGTGCTTGGGGCCATATCTAAGCAGTACAACTAGACCATTTTCTTATCTGCAAAGGTTCCTTCAGTCTTTCTCAACATTTCCCACACTTTCAGGGAGATGAAAGCTCCTAGTGTTGAGTTGAGGTTACTTCTCAATCCAGCTAACCCTAGGGCTATATGCTCATTGTTTCAGGGGAATTGACCTGGAGGTGTTTATACTTCACACAGATCAAACTTTTATACTTCTATTTTTTCTTGGGATTTTCTACAATTTTCTCTGGAGGAACAAAGCTCTGCTATAACTCATTGCTATTTACTTACTTCACATTTACTCTGGAATTTTTTGACCCATTCTACTATCCTCCACTCTAGATTTTTTTATTGTTTTGACTTTTTTTAACTCTTGGGGGTCCTGACCCAACCATCAGCTGTTTTGTTCAGCTATTTCAGAAATAATTCTGATGACCTGTAAATTTTTGGCTCTTCCAGTTATGATCTGGGAAGAGGTATGTTTAATAGTCTCTTATATTATGCATTAATGTGTGAGTTTTTAACCATGGAATTCTTATTAGGGTTCCTGCTCTTCTAAAGCTATAAACTCTGCTGTGCTTCTTCTCACACTAGGACTAAGACCTGTAACTGAAAGCCAGATCCAAGAGTAGAGGCAATGGGAGAACTAAAGGAATCTTCTCCTAATGCCATCACAGAATCTCCTGTAAAACTCTTTCTGACCTGATCCCTTTGACAACTCTGGAAGATCTGAAAACTGCAGCTGATTCATTCAGTCCAAGGTCTGTTCTTGATTTCCTTGGTTGTGGTCAGCACTATTGTGGACTCTGTTGGATTAAGCTCCTTTCACTCTTGTGCAACAGATATCTCCTGACTATATTCTGAGTTGTTTTAACCTGGAAAATTGCTTTGCTTCATCTTTTGTGTAAATTCCAATGTTCTAGAATTTGTTTAGTATCATTTTTTAACAGTACATGGGGAAGTTTGTGGAAAAGTTCATGGGTCATTCCTCTGTCATCTTGGCTTCCCTTCATATTTATATTTCTTAATGTATTTCTATCAGATTCCTAGATATGTTGTGTTTTTATTAGATTGAAATCATTTTTAGGATGAAGACTGATTCTAATTAGAATCTTGCAAGTCCTATTGATACTTTTAGACTAGAGAAGAGAAAGTAGGTGAATTAAAATACTTGTCTTCTAGTGTTTGAGACTCTATCATAAAAGAAAAGAAATTAAATTTATTTTAGCCCCCAAGAGGCAGCGTTAGTTGTAAATGTTGAAATTTGTGGGAAGAACAATTTCAGTTCACTGTAAGGACCTATTTCCTAAGAAATTAGTAATTTAAAACTTAAATGCTTCACATAGTAAAATAGTGGTTTCCTCATCATTCACACAGGCCTGAAAGATAGGTAGGTGATATTTTTGTTCAGGTACAAGATGGATTTTATAATCTATATGATCCCTTTTAACTGATATGCTGTACAAGTGGTGTCAATTTCAACCATCTTATAAAATTATATTTCTTAACCTTGTTTAAAGTCTAAAAATTCTTCTGCAGCCTCATAAAACAATTCCAATTTTCTTTATCAATGTCACCAGGGCATTCAAGAACTGTCTCAATTGAGGCAGTCTCCTGCCATCTGTTCCTGAGAAGCCATATAGACTTTAGATCTTGTAAATTGTTCATCATGCCAGGGGCTGCCAAGGCAATCAATAGGGATTTACAGAGATAACAGATTATCTGTCAGAAAATTCCATGTGTTAACTATTTTTCTCCATCACATTTTCTGAACTAATTAAATATTTAAGCTAATCAGATGTTGAGAATTTTTAAATACAACTTGTGAACAATATCTCCTAATATTTTCTTGCTGGTGTTTCACAGCTTCCTTTCCCTCACTCACTGGGAGTAAAGCAGTAATTTTTAAAGAAAATTATCATTTAAAAATGCTGATAGTTGTAAAATACTTGCATTTCAGAGCATCTGGAAAGGTTGATGGATGTGACAACTGACATATTAGGTCATCAAGAAGAAATGCATTAGTCTGGAGAAAAAAAAATAATTTCCCTATTTGATAGTAACCTGTAAAGAAGAGTTTGATGACCTGTCATAAAGAAACACAGATGTGTTGTTAGTGGATCCTAGAAAATTATCTCAGATGTAAAAAGACATTTCCAATAGGTAACTTCTATTTACTATCTTGTGGTCTTTAATCACTTTTCTTTATTGAGACTATTTACTTTTTTTATAAACAGAACAAATAGCACATTATTTCATGACTTTGGTTCTTTTTGGTTGTCTAATATATCATATCTAGAATTTTCTCTTTCCTCACATATGTCTCCTGCCTTCTCTGTCTACCCTCAAGTATCAGCTTCCAGAGAGGATGTTTCAGCTATTTGTTGTCATTCTTACTTTCTCTATGAAAAGGATCAGTGCTATCAAGAGAGTGATGTCTTGACTTCAAAGTGAATTGTATTTAAATGAGGAAGAGCTGTGAAAAGTCCTCAATCTTACTCTTTCTTCTAGAGTCATCAAAGTTCAGTGTCAAGACAGGTCAAAACTACCAACAATATCTCCACATACAGTCAGAAATCATCATTTTCTTAAGCTGAACTCTTTCCAAAGGCTCAGTTTGTCTAAGGCAACACTTATTGAACAATTAAAGGCTAGATAAGAATTGAGGAAAAAAGATGGCTTAATTTGGCTTCACAAAAGATTCAGCATGTGAGTAGGATGCCCTCCTAGTTTCTGGCTAGAACAGTAACAATTGCTATTTACACTCACACTAAGCCATTAAAACCCAAATAAGGAGTAAGGGAGGCACCAAAAGTTAGTCATATACATAAGAAAAAATATGCAGTTGTAATCTGAATTCAGTAGGAACCTCTTAGCATGAGAAATTACTCATTCATCAGAATTATAAAGAAGGAAGAAAACCTGGAAGTCTGCCAGTGTTATTTATACATTAAATGAATACAATTGTTTAAAAGAAATGTGGTTGCATACTTCCACTGTAACAGAGAATCTAGCTGGCTAAGTGAAAAATTGAAAGCATCATTAACACAATTCAACATGGTAGGAGGAGGTAGTGAAAGACTTCCTCCATAAAATACTCAAAGTTCCTTTTGCTTTATGAAAGATATAATGAAATTTGTCTCAATAGCTTATTTTATCCATTCTCCAGCCTAATGCTTAGGCTGCTCGGTATGATTAAAAGGTTTCTTCATGTTTTGATGTCCAATTTCATTATGATTTAGTTAACAGATAGGCAGATTGAGAAAGAAAATACACGTTTTGGAATATTCTAGTATGATATATGATAAATTAAGAGTAACTGACTTTGCAAATATAATATGCAATTCTAATTATCTTGCAATGTTATATCTAGTTCAGCATTTTAAGAATTTTAAGATACTGTTTTTATGAATTCCATTTAGTCCACTACTTTAATCTGGTTTATATCTATATTTTAATTATGTTTATGTGCTTTGTAACAATTTACTTAATATTTCAAAGTGGTTTGCTAGAAGTTCTATGAAAGACATCTTATTTTTACTCTACAGGAATTACTTTTTGAAAGTTTTTCTAACTGAATTTTTCCATGGAATTTCTATGATGTAAAAAAAAATGCAAATATGTGGAGCTCTGTGATCAATTGATAATGATTGACCTAAATATTTCTAAAACCATAAGATAATTGAATCATATATTTAGAGCTGGAAGACAACTTAGACATCTTCAAGTCTGGTTCCTTTACTTTACAGATGCAGAAACTGAGACACAGTGATGTAGTGGAGAAATCAGTAGTAGGAAGTAGATCACATTTATCTTTGTATGTGACTACTCCAGACTGAGTAGAGTTCACTGCACTAGTGGGCATTTCAGATTCACCTATCAAATATATGTTCAAATGAATATGTTTAAACTAATCAAATATTAGAGTTTAAAAGCATTTAGAGTATTATTTGTCTTGCCCTCTAATATTAAAGGTAAGAAAAGTGAGGACTATTTAAATGATTTAGCTAGTATCATACAATTTGAACTTGACTTAATATTGAGGAAATCATCAACATTCAAGCAACTCACTTTTCTCCCCTCAAAGTGAACTCTACTCAGTCTGGAGTAGTCACATACAAAGATAAATGTGATCTACTTCCTACTACTGATTTCTCCACTACATCACTGTGTCTCAGTTTCTGCATCTGTAAAGTGAAGGAACCAGACTTGAAGATGTCTAAGTTGTCTTCCAGCTCTAAATATATGATTCAATTATCTTATGGTTTTAGAAATATTTAGGTCAATGCATTAAGATTTGCATCATTTTGTAGTTTAAATTACCTTTTTAAGTAAACATATTGTTGTAAGAAAGGGGAGATCAGCATAAGGATATGCTAAGGTAAGGATAAAAAGATAAAAGGTGTTTATAAGAATAAAAAAGATATTATTGGCCTTTATTGCACATATATATTTAATGAATTGTCACTATCTCAATGGCATCTAATTAACTTTGTTTTTCCTAACAGTTATTACAGACAATGAAGTAATATCAATATTAAATTCATATGAAGCAAGTGGAATATCATTCAAATTTTAAGAGGATAAATTGAATTAGAGGAAGAAATAGACACAAAAATATACTAATGGGGGTCCTTAGTCTCCTTTCTCAGAACTAGATAAAATTAACCACAAAATAAACAAGAAAAAAGTTAAGGAGGTGAATAGTACTTTAGAAAAGTCAGACATTATAGACCTTAGTGTTGTGCCACAGTTCTCTTTTATTATCCTGACTCAGTTTCCCTAATTATCCTGACTCAGTTTCCCTAAATTGTCTGCCTCGATTTCTAATTGTTCTACTCAAACCTGCAAAACCACCCCTCCCCATTAATCATTAGACTATTTGATAAGGATAAAAGATCTTATATTTTAGAATATAAGAATGCCTTTCCCCATCCCAATCTATCAGAATATCAGATACCGTCTTATCAAGATGCTTCTTTGTTGTGAGCTTTTTCTTCTCAAAAAGCAGCCAGGTGATAAAAGTTCAGATCTTTTAATATCTCCAATATAGCCCGGTTAGCTTAGAGGCCTATCTCTCTGCTTGGTTCCAAGAGCTCTCTCCAAATGTCTTTAAATCCAAAGGTCTGGTCCTTCAGCCTCTGCCTCTGTTTTCTTCAGCCTCCAGCCAGCTCCAGTCTTCATGCCATTCCGGTGAAAATCCCCCAAAGTGCTCTGTGTCTGTTTCTTTTATACAAGAGGGAGAATTGTGGGATACGAGAGAGAGGGATTATGGGTTTTCTCCCATAGTGCTCTCTGGCCCAAAGAACTTCAAGGGAGGTGTGAACTCATTGAACTCCAATGAGTAAAGGTGTGGACACAAGCCTTGTATTAATTAGTTCTACTTAGTACCTTGTTTCAGGTTCTGCCCAAAACATCTTCTTGTAAGATTCGATCAACTCTAATTCGTTAACAGTTAGTAAGGATTCCAACATCTCCCCCTTTCTTTTGTTTTAAAACATAGGGGGTTTCTGAGGGGGTACACATAAAGCCATCAATATGGGCCAGAACTTTGTAACAGATATACATGGTATACATAAATCCATCAATATGGGAGGCATTATACATAATTTACATAAGCACATAGCAATATAACACAGGCTAGTAGTAATGTAACAAATAACATGAATCAACATGAAAATTTAACTACTGCAAAAGTCTCATCAACAATCTTTCATCTCAAGAAATCCAATGATTCTTGCAATTGCTTAAAATACATAAGCACATAGTAATATAACACAGGCAAGTAGTAATGTAACAACATAAATCGACCTGAAAATTTACAAATGTCCATAAGTCCTAGAAATAGTCCAATAGGATTCCATTGTCCATTAGTTCATGTGCCAGGAATCCAATAGTTCCTGTAAGCCCTGAAGTACTGCAAAAGTCTCATCAACAATTTTTCATCTCAGGGAACCCAATGATTTCTGAAGATTTTAAGAGTCCTTTTGACAGTCTCATTGTCAGCCATCTGATTCTTTCTTCATCTGTGGAAATATAAGCAGATCTTCTTCCCCAAGCAGTTAATCTAATTCCCTTCTATTTACCAAGTTTTGGATTTCTCCTCATCATCTGGTAATTACATTGGAGTTGTTTGCATTGGATATTGTCTTGTTGTCTTAAAAGGCCTGTATTCTTCCCAACTGTAATCCTGATTGCTTTTCTGTTGGTTGATGACATCAGGGTTCTGAATTTCTAAAGTCTCTCTGGGTGTAACCTCAGCTGCTATCATGCCCCACCTATCCTTTGATTGATACTTTAGAGCTGGGCCCTGCCTCTCATTCCTCTGGATCAATATACATTTAGAGGCCCAGTGAAAGCCTCCATTACATTTTGGACATGGGGTTTTGGGTTTTCTCTCACCCTGTTTTCTCACTCTATCTCCATATCTACAATGAGCTCTCAAATGTCCAATTTTTCCGCACTTAAAACATCGACGAGTTTCTCTAGAATTCCTCTGCCAAAAAAGACCTTGTCTTTCCATGTTCATCATAGTCTGGGCATAATAAGCATTTGGGCCCACTGTGGCACAGCATCTTATGATTTCCTCTAAAGGAGCATCTTTGTCTAGCCCCCATATAATTCTTTTGCCAACCTCATTGGCATTTTCCTTAGCCAAATGTTTAGTCATTATTTCTGTTGCTTCATTGTCTCCAATGGTTCTTATTACAGCTGTTTGTAAACGGCCCACAAAATCTGCAAAAGTTTCATTGGGACCTTGCTCTATTTTTGTGAAAGCATTATTTCCATCTTTCTGTCCAGGGAGAGAATTCCAAGCTTTTATTGCAGCCTTAGAAATTTGCTCATACACTGTTATGGGATAATAAATCTGTTCTGAACTCTCTGCATACTGACCTTCACCAGCTAGTTGGTCAAAAGCAACTTGTACAATAGCTCCTGTTTGCCTATTGCGTTGGGCTTGAATCCTACATAATTCATGAAACTCCGAAAGCCACAATAAATTTTGTCCCGGTTCTAGACAAGTTTTCGTTATGGATTTCCAGTCATTCGGGGTTAGGATTTCATTAGACAAATTATCCAGTAACATCTTCACATAAGATGATGTAGCCCCATAAAGAGTGCAACCCTTTTTCAAATCTTTAATTTTTCCCAAATTAAAAGGAGTGTATTTTCTCTCTTTTTGACCTGAGGAGTTGAGCTCTTCAATCACAGGATATGCATTTATAAAATCAGATATATCTTCTCCTTCATTTTTTGCTTTAATTAATGCTTTTTCTAATCTTGTCAAATTCTGCTTTACAGGAGAAGCTGACTGTGTTTCTGTCTCTCTCCCTCCCCCTTGTTCCACACATGAAGGATTAATTGCAGGGGGAGGGTCATGAGATGTGGAATCACCTAATTCCTCCTGCTGTGAAGTATCATACTCAGAATTGTAATTAACTCCATTCTCATCTGATTCATCCTCCTTTTCACCTAGTAAAGTTGGCACTTCCTCCTGTACTTTCCTTTTCATCATTCTGTCACTTAAATAACTTCTTATAGCCAATTGTATTACATTATATGTATTAATTATTGAGTTAGGCCCATTTTTATTATAGAATTGACAAAGATCCTCTCCAACCAATTTCCATTCATTTAGATCTAATTCCTTATCAAGAGAGAAACAAGGACATATGTCCTTTACAGTTTGTAAAAGTTCAGTGATTTGCTGTAAACTTATAATTAAACCTTGGCTTTCCATAATTTTGACAATGCTCTCTAAACATTTTCCTTGAACAGAAACAGACTGTTTTCTAAATATCTGTCCCATCTTAGATGAAATTCTACTTTAACTCTTTTAGCAAAATTTCTTTATTGCACTCACTCTAATTTCTGGGTTGAAGAGTCTTTTCCACTGGATCAGGATCAGAGGCTTTTCCACTTGAATCAGGATCAGAGCTTTTCCACTTGAATCAGGATCAGAGCTTTTCCACTTGAATCAGGATCGGAGCTTTTCCACTGAAATCCACTGAGGGGTCTGTTTGTCCCACGTTCAGGGCGCCAAAATGTTGTGAGCTTTTTCTTCTCAAAAAGCAGCCAGGTGATAAAAGTTCAGATCTTTTAATATCTCCAATATAGCCCGGTTAGCTTAGAGGCCTATCTCTCTGCTTGGTTCCAAGAGCTCTCTCCAAATGTCTTTAAATCCAAAGGTCTGGTCCTTCAGCCTCTGCCTCTGTTTTCTTCAGCCTCCAGCCAGCTCCAGTCTTCATGCCATTCCGGTGAAAATCCCCCAAAGTGCTCTGTGTCTGTTTCTTTTATACAAGAGGGAGGAATTGTGGGATACGAGAGAGAGGGATTATGGGTTTTCTCCCATAGTGCTCTCTGGCCCAAAGAACTTCAAGGGAGATGTGAACTCATTGAACTCCAATGAGTAAAGGTGTGGACACAAGCCTTGTATTAATTAGTTCTACTTAGTACCTTGTTTCAGGTTCTGCCCAAAACATCTTCTTGTAAGATTAGATCAACTCTAATTCGTTAACAGTTAGTAAGGATTCCAACACTTCTTCCCATCTCTGGGGTCTCTTCCTCCACCCTGTCAGAGTCCCCTTCCAGCTCTTAGCACTTTGACTCCTGTCTCTGTCTGCCCCTTGTATCTGAACCATGTGCATATATGCCACTGAGAAGTCTCACTGTTTGCTGGATTCCTGGAGACAGTAGTTTCATTCAACCTGGTACCAAACCATGGATCCATTTGGTCCCAGTAAATCTCTCTTTCAAATAAAATATGAAATACTCTCTAATCTCTATCTTGCCTCAATTTCTCTGGCATTACATTATATCAATCATTACGAAATTACGAGAAAATTTAGCATATATGAGTCAGTATCAAAGAGAAATCAAAAAAAAAAAAAAAACTCAACATGTACAAACTGTTTAAACATACACGGGGAATGTATACTTTATTCTTTAAATGTATTCTTTATTAAGTTTTATATTAACAATAGGGTAAAGTTGTTCAATAGACAACTTTACATAAATAGCATAAAGGGTATAGCACCCTCCAAAATCTATAAAGAGATAAGATGATATGGATAGATGGATGGGGAAACAAAGTATAAGGAAGGAACACAAGAGAGGGATCCCTAAATAGGGTGAGGTAAAGTAATAGTAAGCAATGTTATGGAGCAGAATTTAATGAAAGAGTCAGCAGGGATATGAACGACATATATACATCTGGGCATATATCTGTGTGAGTATGCATATGTATGTATATTTACAAATATATATATTTAAATATGTATATATTTACATATGAATATATAAATACATGTTTTCTTAACTTGCTTGGGGGTGGCTGTGGGGATGAAAGGGAGAAGTAGATGAAAGAAGGAAAAGAGAATAAAATAAATAAGATGTGCAACAGAAAACAAAAGAACAGTTTACATGGAAGTAAAAAAAAATGGACACTCATGCATATAATTTCTTCTAGTTATATATATATATATATATATATATATATATATATATATATACATACACATACATATATTTTTCTTAAGTTGGTATTTATTATCATATATCTAGAATCCTCCTTGATGTTTTACTGTGCACATGTTCTCCTTTGTTTTGTTTCATTTTGTTATATATTATGTTCTCTTTTTATTTTTGTTTATTGTTTCTTCAAATAAAATAAATTTTGGGGAAAAATATTTGGTAAAATTCATTTGTAAATCCATGTGTCCCTAGAGATTTATTTTCAGGTAGCTCATTGATGGCATTTTCAAATATTATTTTTCTCTAAACTTCATTGATATAAGTATTTTACTTTCTCTTCTGTTAATCTGGATAATTTATATTTTTGTAAATATCCATTCATTTCATTTAGATTGTCAGATTTATTGAAATACAGTTGGCCAAAATATATCCTAATTGTTACATTTTCTTCTTCACTGAAGAAGAATTCCCCCATTTCATTTTTGATAACTGAAATTTGGCTTTCTCCTTTAAAAAAAATCACATTAACCAAAAGTTTATCTAGCTTACTGTTGTTTTTAATAGAATCAACTCTTACTTTTATTTGATATTTCAATTTTTTAAAAAAAAATTAATTATTCTCTCATGAACGTTTCTGAATTTCTAACTTTGGATTTTATTGGGGATTTTTGATTTGTTCGTTTTTAACTTTTTAACATATAATATTTTTTTAACATTTTTAAATATTTTTTTAATTTTTTTTATTTAATTTAATTTTTATTTAATAATTACTTTATATTGACACTCGTTTCTGTTCCGATTTTTTTTCCCTCCCTCCCTCCACCCCCTCCCCTAGATGGCAAGCAGTCCTTTATATGTTGGATATGTTGCAGTATATCCTAGATACAATATATGTTTGCAGAACCGAACAGTTCTCTTGTTGCATAGGGAGAATTGGATTCAGAAGGTATAAATAACCCGGGAAGAAAAACAAAAATGCAGATAGTTCACATTCGTTTCCCAGTGTTCTTTCTTTGGGTGTAGCTGCTTTTGTCCGTCATTTATCAATTGAAACTCAGGTCTCTTTGTCAAAGAAATTCACTTGCATCAAAATATGTCCTCATACAATATCGTTGTCGAAGTGTATAATGATCTCCTGGTTCTGCTCATTTCACTTAGCATCAGTTCATGTAAGTCTCGCCAGTCCTCTCTGTATTCATCCTGCTGGTCATTTCTTACAGAACAATAATGTTCCATAACATTCATATACCACAATTTACCCAGCCATTCTCCAATTGATGGGCATCCATTCATTTTCCAGTTTCTAGCCACTACAAACAGGGCTGCTACAAACATTTTGGCACATACAGGTCCCTTTCCCTTCTTTAGTATTTCTTTGGGATATAAGCCCAATAGAAACACTGCTGGATCAAAGGGTATGCACAATTTGATAATTTTTTGGGCATAATTCCAGATTGCTCTCCAGAATGGTTAGATTCGTTCACAACTCCACCAACAATGCATTAGTGTCCCAGTTTTCCCGCATCCCCTCCAACATTCATCATTATTTTTTCCTGTCATCTTAGCCAATCTGACAGGTGTGTAGTGGTATCTCAGAGTTGTCTTAATTTGCATTTCTCTGATCAATAATGATTTGGAACTCTTTCATATGAGTGGTAATAGTTTCAATTTCATCCTCTGAAAATTGTCTGTTCATATCCTTTGACCATTTATCAATTGGAGAATGGCTTGATTTCTTATAAATTTGAGTCAGTTCTCTATATATTTTGGAAATAAGGCCTTTATCAGAACCTTTAACTGTGAAAATCTTTTCCCAGTTTGTTGCTTCCCTTCTAATCTTGTTTGCATTAGTTTTATTTGTACAAAGGCTTTTTAATTTGATGTAATCAAAATTTTCTATTTTGTGATCAGGAATGGTCTCTAGTTCATCTTTGGTCACAAATTTCTTTCTCCTCCACAAGTCTGAGAGATAAACTATTCTATGTTCCTCTAATTTATTTATAATCTCGTTCTTTATGCCTAGGTCATGGACCCATTTTGATCTTATCTTGGTATATGATGTTAAGTGTGGGTCCATACCTAATTTCTGCCATACTAATTTCCAATTATCCCAGCAGTTTTTATCAAATAATGAATTCTTTTCCCAGAAGTTAGGGGCTTTGGGTTTGTCAAACACTAGATTGCTATAGTTGACTATTCTGTCTTGTGAACCTAGCCTTTTCCACTGATCCACTAATCTATTTCTTAGCCAATACCAAATGATTTTGGTGACTGCTGCTTTATAATATAATTTTAGATCAGGTACAGCTAGGCCACCTTCATTTGATTTTTTTTTCATTAATTCCCTTGAGATTCTCGACTTTTTATTGTTCCATATGACATTTTTTAATATTTTAACATTTAATTTGTTCTTTTTTAACATTTAACATTTAGCATTGTTGATATTTAGCATGTATTTCCAATTCATTGATCTGTTCTTTCTCTATTTTATTCATTTAACACAAAGAGATATAGCATTTCTCGTAAGCATTGTTTTGACTGTGTCACATAAGTTTTGATATGTTATTTCATTATTTGATTTAATGAAAATTTTAGTTGTTTAATTTTTTATATGACTCATTCATTCTTTAGCATTTTATTATTTGGTTTCCAATGAATTTTTGTCTCTCTTTGCATGACCCTTACATGTAATATTCATTACATCATGATCCGAAAAGGAAGAATTTAATTTTTATCAACTAATACATAGTCAGTTTTGGTGTAGGTGCCATATGATGCTGAGAAAAAAAAAAAGATATATTCTTTCCAATTTCATTTACTCCTAATGTAATGCTGGAGAAACTGAGGCAAGATAGAGATTAGAGAGTATTTAATATTTTATTTGAAAGGGAGAGATTTACTGGGACCAAATGGATCCATGATTTGGTCCCAGGGCTGAATGAGACCACTGTATCCAGGAATCCAGCAAACCATGTGAGTTTTCAATGCCATATATACACCAGATACAGGGGGTAGACAGGGACAGGGGAAGAGTCAGAGTGCTAAGAGCTGAAAGGGGACTCTGACAAGGTGGAGGGAGGCACCCCAGAGATAGGGAGAGGCATCTTGATAAGACAGTATCTGATATTCTAATAGATTGGGATGGGGAGAGGTATGCTTATATTCTAAAACATAAGATCTTTTATCCTTATCAAATATTCTAATGATTAAAAGGGAGGGGTGGCTTTGCAGGATTGAGCAGAACAATTGAGGCAGAGCAATTCAGGGAAAATGAGGCAGGACAATTAAAAAGAAGGAAAGGGACCCACATGTTTAAAAATCTTTGTTACACCCTTTTTCATAGTGGTAAAAAACTGAAAACTAAGTGGATGTCCAACAGTTGGAGAATGGCTTAATAAGTTATAGTATATGAATATTATTAAATATTATCTATAAGAAATTACTGGCAGGATTATTTTAGAAAGGTTTGGAGAGACTTACATGAACTAATGCAAAGAGAAATGAGAAGAATCAGATTATTGTACATAGCAACATCAATATTATATGATGATCAATTCTTATGATCAATCAATGAGATGATTGAGTCCAATGATTTTGTGATGAAGAGAGCCATCTACACCCAGAGAGAGGACTGTAAGAACTGAGTGTGGATCATAACATAGTATTCTTACTATTTCTGTTGTTGTTCACTTGCATTTTGTTTTCTTACTCTTTTTTAAATCTGATTTTTCTTGTGCAGCAATAGAATTGTATAAATATGTTTACAAATATTGGATTTGACATATATTTTAACATGTATAATATATATTAGATTGCTTTCCATCTACTGGAAGGAGTGGGGAGGAGGGGAAAATCTGAAACACAAGGCTATGCAAGGGTCATTGTTGAAAAATTATCCATGTATATGTTTTATAAATATAAAATTTCAATAAAAATGATTTTCTGAAATTCATTTCATTTCCATATCTTTTCTCAATGTATATTCCTTCTAGCTCTATTGTTAGTAACAGAGCTATTAAGGATTAGAAGTATTATCCCATGTAAAGATGTAAATTGGGTAGGTCTATTGAATCGCATATTTTTTTTTTCCATTTTCCCTTGTTTATGCTTCTCTTGGGAAATTACATTTTTATTTAGTTCTGGTCTTCTCTTTATGAAAGCATGAAATCCATTTCATTGAATGATTATCATTTCCTTCCTTCTTCATATATTACACTTCACTTTTCCAGCTTCATGATCCTCAATTCTAACTCTAGCTGCTTTGACTTCTAGAATATCCTGTTTCATTCTTTCTGATCCTTAATTGTTGCAATTGCCAGGTCCTGTGTATTCCTCATTGTGACTCCTTGATATTTGATATTTTATTTCTTTTTTTCCCTACTGGCTATTTGTTGTATTTTTTTTTCTTTATCTGATAGTTCTTAAATTTATTTGATTAATGTGTTCTTTGAAATCTTTCTTTTGGGATGTCCTTCCTGAGCTAATTGATGGATTATTTCAATGTTTATTTTGCAGCATCTTGTTTCAGGACCTCCAATTTTTTTCCTGTATAATTTCTTGAAAGGTATTGTCCAGGTCCTCCTTTTGATTACAGGATGCAGAAAGAGCAGTATTCTGATGTTATCTATCCTGAATCTATTTCTAGGTTTATTCTTTTTCTCATGAAGTATTTTACATCATTCTTTGTTTCACTCTTTTTAATATGTTTGACTTATTTTTATGTCTCAAAGAATCATTAGCTTCTCTTGCTAAAGTTTTGTTTTCCTCAATTAGCTTTTGTACTGTGTATTCCACTTGGCCAATTTAACTTTTTAAGCAATTTTCCAGGCTCTTTTTATGATTCTCTTGTATCACTCTCATTCCTTTCCCAAGTCTTTCTTCTGCCTCTTTTATATGATTTTTGGGTTCTCTTTTGAACTCTTCCAAAAATACTTTATGATTTTAAAACTTTAAAACTACTTCTAATTTTTCTTTGGGGTTTTGCCCACAGGTGTTTTGACATTATTATCCTCTTCTTAGTTTGTGTATATGAATTCCCTATCACCATAATAACTTTCTATGTCAGATTGTGGTTGTTTGGTTCCTCTCTCTCTTTTCTCTCTGTCTCTGTCTCTCTCTCTCTCTGTGTGTGTGTGTCTCTCTCTCTTTCTCTCTCTCTCTCTCAGGTTTTTTTGTGCTAGTGGTTTGTAATCCCTGCTTTTTAACTGGTGCTATGCTGATATTGTCTGGAGGTCTATAGGTCATTGTTTCTAATGATTCTTCACTGGTGTTTAGCTTGTGCTTCTGGTAGCTATAGGGGTATAACAACTTATCTGGCATTGAGCTGAAGTTCTACTGGTGAAATCTGGCACGTGCTGAAACCACATGGAGTGTTTCTCTGTTTCAGCAGTGCTACAATGAAATGTTTGTAAGTTTGGTCACTGGAGAATTACTAATTTTTCAGAGCTGTGCTCAGGTTCTGGAAGTGTGGCTGCTGGAAAATTCTTAATTGTCTAGAACCAGAACTAAAACAAGTGCTGATTCCCTTAAATGAAGTCTACAGGCTCTCCTAGTTTTGCTGAGGCATGTAGGGAATTCTGATATTAGTGATTATCTGTACTACCATCCTTAGAATCTTCTAATTTGCTTCAGTAGGGCTTCATGTCGATTTGCTTGAGATGCTCCTATAGGGGAAAGAACACCCCCCTTTCCTTACCAAAATGAAAGGGACCCTCTCCTAAAGATCATCTAAAGTTTTGTAGGCTAAAAGGTTGCTTTAACCTGTGTCCTTCATGTGTCTACCTTAGAGGTCTCTAAGACCTCTTTTGGGGCACTATTCTGTACCTGAAGGTCAACATGTATGAGTTACAGAGGTTCTCTGCTTACTTCACCAGCTTGGCTTCTGGAAATTTGGTCTTTTTTTTTTTTTTGTTTGTTGCTTGTTTGTTTACAAGTAACATCTATGAGGAAATCACAATGTATAAAAATAAGATTTGTTTATTTTGTCCCAGTTTCTCTATATTGTTATACTTTTGGCTATTAAGGTACAAGAATCCCATTCCTACAATTTACCTTGGATTAAAACAATCACTATCAAGGAAAATATATTTGTAGTTTTAGTCTTTCTTTTTTGTTTTAATTAGTAACTACAGTGGTCCAAATATTGAAAGTTCCTAGTAAAATACATATTTTTTTGTTTGTTTCAAATTGAAGTGAAAAATAGGTCATAGAAGATGTAGGCATTAATTTGTAAAGCAATAGGAAGCTCTGAAGATTTTGGAGTACATGAATGGTATAATAACAGTTAAGCATAAGGTTATATGAGAGTATGTGTTGATTTTCACATGTATGGCATGTATATGTGTATCATTTATATTAATTTAGTATTAACATTAATATTAATATTAATATAATATATCATAAAGGTTCATATATATGTCCACATACATATATACATATATACATATGTACAATATTTATTAACATACATTATGGTATAAGTAAAGCTATTGCTTTCTATTGAAAGAGCATGATATTTTCTAGTTAGGGAATCTGGGGTTTCAATTCTGCATCTGACACTTACCATTTAGTCCAGTGGTGATTTCCGTTCACTTTTCTTTAGTATCCCCAGTCAACCAATGCAGTCTGTTACATTGTACTGCTTTTGGATTTTGTTCCTGGAAAATCAATGATTCCGTCATTCTACAAAGCCTTGAATTTTGATACTGCCCTAAACATTAGTAGCAACCCAGAGACTAGAAACAGATAAGATGCTAGAAAATGACAACCTGATAGTGAGCTATCACAAATGGATCACTAACTCTTTCTGTAAAGACTTCAGGACTAAGCCATTTTGACTGTTACATATTACAACACATTTGGATCAAATATCTCTATCTATATATAGTATGATTATTGAAAGCAATATTAGGCCATCATGCCATTTATTTGTAATGGCATTAATAATTACTAATTAATAAAAGTATTAATCAAATATTATAAAATCTATTGTATATTTAAGACAGTAAAATTTTTATGCCAGCTCTCTTTGATATATATCAGGATGTTCTCCAGACTACAACATTTGCCCACTTCAGCCCTTTCTACTGCAATGAACCACTTTTCTAGGAATAAATTAATTCTAGAAATGCAGTTCTGTGGCCCACCAAAAATACTCCCTGGATTTCCAAGTGAAAAACAATGCAATGCTTATTTTACTACATTCTGATCCACAATTGCTCCCATTTAAATTGAAACATTCAATTACAATTAATTCCAGGCAATCCATTTTTTAATTAGATAGATTTCAATTGCAAATTAGGATTGCTAATTTCAACTGAGAAAACTAATTTAAACCGGGCAACAGGTTTCTTTACAAAAAGATTTTGGGGGAAATGGTAGGAGGGTATAGAGGATAACTAAAACATTTGGATGTATATTAAAATGTCAGTTACTTGGTTAATTATCCTGAAATGTCAGTTCTCTGCCCTCTAACTTTCTAAGTTGCATATGGAATTTGGAAACAACTTCATATGGATGAAGTACCTTCATAAAATCTTCTATTCTCCTTTAATTCCTTTTACACTGAAAATGTCTAGGAAAATCTTTGATGATTCAAGGCTTTCTCTACATCATGATCTCATTGTGAATTAAGGGTTATACCTTCATGATCTTGCAGTTTTGTTCTAGCTCTCAAAATTATAAGCCCATTTTTTTTTTTTGCTAAAACTTGAAGTTCTGTTTAATAATCTCACACTGATAAGTCACTATTTGCAAAGTGTATAATATTAAGGAGAATCAACACTTTTTGGATTCTGTGAGCTCAGAATTAACTAATAATTTACATAATATGAAATACTCATTTTATTTTATCTGTAAAGGCTTTTAAATATGCAATGCAATACAAAATGGTAAATATAGAAATAAAGAACAGTATATTTAGAAGGGACATTACAGAACACATGAAAGATAAAATAGAACTTGGGACTTTTACAGTAAAAACTAGAAGTATACTTAGAAAGTAAAACATTAATACTTGAAGGTGCCTTAGAAAGTTTACTCCAAATTAATGTTTTTAGAGATAAGGAAATAAACCTTAAAAATTAAACTCTTCAGCTAAGAATTAACTATCCAACAAAATTAGGCATTATTGTTAAGGGGAAAAAATGGACATTCAATGAATTAGGTGCATTTAATTAATTATTGAGGAAAAGACCAGAGAAAGGGGTCTTTTAAATGTTAAAAAAAAAGTTTACATCCCTACATGGTAAGATATTGTGATTAACTCTTGAGAACTCTATCTATCTTAGGTGAATACTTAGAGGATGTAGGTATAATTTGAATTTATTGTGATGATAAACTAGAAGTATAAAAGGGGTTATACTGGAAAAAGAGCAAAGGGGAGGGGAAATGGGGTAAATTGCATCCCATGAAAAGGCAAAAAAAAAAAAAAACTACTACAATTGTGTGCATCTTACTCTCAGATTGGCTCAAAGAGAGAATATCAGATACATTTAGCTTCAGAGAGAAACTTGTCTCACCCTATAGGAAAGCAGGAGGGGAAAAGGGAAAGGAAATGGGAAGAATAATAGAAAGGAGAACCAAGCATACAGGGAAAGGAATTTTTAAAAAGGTGGGGCAAGGGACTGGAAAAGGGGAGGGTTGTCTAAAGGAAGTGGTGGTCAGAAGCAAAAGGGGAGGAGGGAAAGGGGAAAGGAAAAAGAAAAGTGTAACTTGGTGAAAACAAAATAGCAAGAAATACAGTTAGTAATTTTAACTGTAAATATGAATGGGACAAAGTTTACCATAAAACAGAAACAGATAGCAGATGAAATTAAAAGCCAGAATCCTACAATATGTTGTTTACAAACATTTAAAGAAGAGTGATACATACAGAGTAAAGGTGATAACATGGGTAGCAATACATATTTTAGATAAAGAAAAAGCAAAAATATAATTAATTAAAAGAGATTAAGAAGAAAACTATATCTTGCTAATGTGTACCATAGTTTGTAGAAGGCTGGAACTCTGAATCAGACAAGAGAGCACTGAAGGCTACCTATTTGATGTGAGACAATAGCTCTATTAGCATATTTTTGGATAATAGCTTTCCTCACCACTGGTGCTTGCTGAATGTTTGGTGTTAAAATAATTGTAGGCAAGGATTGGAGGGTGGGGAGAGAGGGGCCAGAAGTGGCAGGAGGAAAAGGAGAGAGGTTGGTGACCTTGGACTCCAGAATCCAGGATACATCTTTGGCAGCTTACCTGCCTCCTTCACTTCTTCCCCTAAAGACAAGGACTTTAATTTATCCTAATTCTGGCTGACACTGAAGCCCTCCAGGGAGCTAGCCCATACTTTATATCTGGCACCCAATGTGAGGACCAAGGACCTAACAAGGTATTTTAGTAGACAAACAGGGAACTTACTTTGTTAAGAACTAATCTAGAAACTTTCCTTTTCAAGCTGAAATGGAGCAGATATTAGAAAAAAGATTCTCCCCACCCCCACCTTCAGGGAAATCTATAGAAAGCATACTTAGGTTAATAAAAAAGCAAGGTATGCTTGAAACTTGGGAGCAGATTGTGGATTCTTGGAAACATTAGAATGCATGTCCGCTTGGTTCTTCAAGGAAAAAGAAATAGGGGCAGATAATTGGGAGTTAGTAGGAGAATTACTATGTGAATATTACAATGATAAAGATCCTGATTCAATTTCTAAGGAAACATTCTCTATATACATCATAATACAATTGGCCTTAAAAAATCTCACAAGTTCTACAAAAAAAGAAAAGCTCTAAACAGAACAGTCAGACAAGGAAGCTTGTGGAAAAAGAGAAAGACTGGAGAGGGTAATGGAAATATCACCAGAAGGCATGAGGAGTTAAATGAACTCTCACAGACCATCTTCAACTTCACCTACACCCAAGCAGGCTCTTGACCCTCACCCATCAATGTCACCTTTCTGGGTGTATGGAAAAGGAGGAGTGGAAGAGGCAGTGACATCACAAGCACCATCCCACAAAAACCACCCTCCTCTATGAGTAGATTGCAAAAGGCACTACTTAAAGCCAAAGAGGAAGGGCAGAATACAGCTGATTTGAGAATAGAAATTTATCCTGTGATTGAACAGCTTGACTCTTCAGGTCAAAAAAGGAGAAGATACATTCCCTCTAATCTAGAAATCATCAAAGATCTGAAAAAGGCTTGCACTCTTTATGGGGCTACATCATCTTATGTTAAGATGTTATTCCAGAATCTGGCTTATGAAATTTTAAACCCTAGGGACTGGAAATCTACAGCAAGGGTACGCTTAGAACCTGGACAAAACTTGTTGTACTAGTGTACAATTTGAAACTATGCTCAAAAAGTTATCAAACTGTGCATACCCTTTGATCCAGCAGTGTTACTACTGGGCTTATATCCCAAAGAGATCATAAAGAAGGGAAAGGGATCTGCATGTGAAGAATGTTTGTGGCAGCCCTCTTTGTAGTGACCAGAAACTGGAAACTGAAAGGATGCCCATCAATTGGAGAATAAATTGTGGTATATGAATGTTATGGAATATTATTGTTCGATAAGAAATGACCAACAGGATGATTTCAGAAAGGCCTGGAGAGACTTATACAAACTGATGCTGAGTGAAACGAGGAGGGCTAGGATATCATTATATACTTCAACAAAAATACTATATGATGATCAATTCTGATGTATTGGCCATCTTCAGCAATGAGATGAACCAAATCAGTTCCAATGGAGCAGTAATGAACTGAACCAGCTACACCCAGCGAAAGAACTCTGGGAGATGACTAAGAACCATTACATCGAATTCCCAATCCCTATATTTTTGACCGCCTGCATTTTTGATTTCCTTCGCAGGCTCATTGTACAATATTTCAGAGTCCGATTATTTTTGTATAGCAAAATAATAGTTTGGTCACGTATACTTATTGTGTATCTAATTTATACTTTAATATATTTAACATCTACTGGTCATTCTGCCATCTAGGGGAGGGAGTGGGGGGAAGGAGGGGAAAAATTGGAACAAAAGCTTTGGCAATTGTCAATGCTATAAAATTACATATTTATATATATATATATCTTGTAAATAAAAAGCTATTAATTTTTTAAAAAAAGTAATGTTGTTACATTACATGGAATTTACATTGAGAAGTGAATCTGAGGAGCTAATGTTATGGACTGTCTACAGTCTACAAAAGACCACAGGAACACTAAGGAATTACAAATTGCCTATAGATCCAGAAAAATTCAGAGACATGGTCCTTTTCAATATTTAGGATATGAAGTGTACCCTAAGGTGCTTACAGTACAAAAATTTCCTTAAAAACAGAGAAGCTAAACACCTTAAAGGACTTTCAGAAATTGATAGGAGATATCTAATAGACATGTCCAGTTTAGGCCTGACTACCTTGGAGAGAGACAGAGCAAACCCTTGAAATGAAGAAGACCCAAGAAACATTGGGTGGCTCCATTGCTGATTGTGCCCACCACTGAAAGCACAGCAGTTATGACAATTAACTCCTGGACATCAAAAATTGTTGAACTTCAAAACGCTTAGGAATCATTGGAATTCCTGAGACATGAAAAATTTGTCGTTGGAATAAAAACCCTCAGGAATCATTGAATTCCCTGGCGTGTGAAGTAATGGACAATAGATTGGTTTGGGACTATTTTTTGGCTGCTGACATTGGTGTATGGGTGATTGTTATTTACATATCCTCCTTCTATGACTTCTGGACATCTTCTACAACACCATGTTGATTATATTGTTTGTTATATTATTACTTGCATGTACAATTCATGTTTGTTACACCCCATTGAACCTGCACCGGTTGTGGGGAGAATCATCATTACTAGCCTGTGCTTTATTGCTATGTGCTTGTGTAATACCCCGCCCCCCTCTCCCGTGCTGTAAGACATTCATCCCAGAAACCTACTAACAATATCTAGCTTGACTTCCCACTTACCTTTGGTGTTTTTCATCTCCCTTCCTGAGAAGTCAGGGAGGGCCATGACTATCTGGTTCTAAAACAAACAAACAAACAAAAAAAGCAGGAGATGTAGAGGGCTGGAACTCTGAATCAGACAAAAGAGCACTTAAGGCAACTATTTGATAGGAGACAATGGCTCTATTAGCATATATTTGGATAATGACTCTCCTCACCATTGGTGCTTGCTAAATGTTTGGTGTTAAGATAATTGTAGGCAAGGATTGGAGAGCAGGAGAAGAGAGGCCAGAAGGACTTGGCAGCAGAACAAGGAGGAGAGAGGCTGGTGACTCAGGACTCCAGAATTCAGGAGAGATCTTTGACAAGCCTCCTGGCAGCTTGTCTGCCTTCTTCTCTTCTCCTCCTAAAGACAAAGGACTTTGATTTATCCTGACTCTGGCTGACCCTGAAGCCTTCTAGGGAGCTAGCTTGTACTTTACAATTGATGATGAAGTAATATCAATATTAATCATATATGCACCAAGTGCTATAGCATCCAATTTCCAAAGGGATAAGTTGAGAGCTGCAAAAAGAATGAGAAAACAAAACTATATTAGTGAGGATCTCAACTTTCCACTATCAGAACAAAAATCGAAGTAAATACATAAGTAAGTAAGTAAGTAAGGAGTAAATTAGGTAAGTAGAATTTTAGAAAAAAATAGATATCATTGGCCAAAAATCATAATGATAAATGTTGGAAGGGATGTGGGAAAACTGGGGCACTAATGCATTGTTGGCAGAATTGTGAAATGATACAACCAATCTTGGGAGAAATCTGGAACTACGCACAAAGGACTATAAAATTTTGCATAACCTTTAACCCAGCAAGGCCACATCTAGGCCTGTACCCCAAGGAAAATATAAAGGGGGGAAAGGATCCACATATGGAAAAAATATTTGTAGCAGCTCTTTTTGTGGTAACAAAGAATTTGAAAAGGATTGCATGCTCATCTCTTTGGGGAATGACTGAAGAAGTCATGGTACATGAAGGTAATGGAATATTATTGTTCTATTAAAAAATGTGATGAACAAGTTGGTTATAGAAATGTCTAGAAAGATTTATCTGAACTGATGCTAAGCAAAACAAGCAGAAGCAGGAATACTTTGCATATGATAATTGCAAGTATGTGCACTGATCAACTATAAAAGTCTTGGTTCTTCACCAGGAGATCATTATACACTGAGACAACGATATTGTATGAGGATGTATTCTCATGGAAGTGGATTTCTTTGACAAAGAGACCTAACTCAGTTTCAAATGATAAATGATGGACAGTGCTACACCCAAAGAAAGAACACTGGAAAACGAATGTGAACTATCTGCATTTTTGTTTTTCTTCCCGGGTTATTTTTACCTTCTGAATCCAATTCTCCCTGTGCAACAAGAGAACTGTTCAGTTCTGCAAACATATATTGTATCTAGGATATACTGTAACATATCTAACATATATAGGACTGCTTGCCATCTAGGGGAGGTGGTGGAGGGAGGGAGGGGAAAAATCGAACAGAAATGAGTGCAAGGGATAATGTTGTAAAAAAAATTACCCTGGCATGGATTCTGTCAATATAAAGTTATTATTAAATAAAATAAAATAAAATATTAAAAAAAAAAAAAGTCTTGGTTCTTCTAAGCATAAGTGCTCCAAAGCAATTCTAAAAGATTTTGGAACAGAAAAGATTATCTGCCTCCAGAAAATATATCTAAGAAAACTGAATATAAATTAACACAAGTTATGTTCACTTCTTTTTTCTGTTTTTTAATCTGTCCAAAGACTTTTTTTTCTTTGGTTCTGATTTTTTTTTCTTTCCCAACATGATTTGTAAAGCAATTTGTATTAAAAATAAATAAGTTCACAAAAATATAAATTAAAAAAAAAAGAAAAGAAAGGAAGAAAAGTTATGTATGATAAACCTGTAAAGAAAACTGAATGGGGACGGAAAGGAATATATTTTTTCTCAATTCCATACATGGAATGTACACAAAAAATGACTAAATATTGGTATATAGAAACTTCAAAATATAATGCAGAAAGGCAGAAATACATCTTTCTCAGATAATGATGCAATAAACATTATATGTAATAGAATATTATTGTATATCATACATAAAATATATTACATAATATATTATATATAATAATAGTGTATATTCTATCATATATGATTATATAATATATTACAATAGTATATTATATAATAGTAATAGGTATGCAACTAAAAAAGCTGAAAAAAGATCAAATTAAAACTCTCCAACTAAATACCAAAATTTGAAATTCTAAAAAGAATAGGGGAGATTAATAAAATTGAAAGTAGGAAAACTATCAAACCAATAAATAAAGCTGAGTTCTTAAAAAACACACACACACACACACAAGCAAATAGATAAAACCTTTGTTAATTCAATTAAAAAATAAAAAGAAAAAAGAAAACCAAATGGTTGGCATCAGAAAAGAAAAGAGTGAATTTTCCTCCAATGAAGAAGAAATTTGTGCAATAACTAGGAGCTATTATTTCCAACTATATGCCAATAAATCTGATAATCTAAGTGAAATTGAGGAATACTTAGAAAACTACAGATTGCCCACATTAACAGAGGAGGAAATAAATTACTTAAATAGTACCATTTTAGAAAAAGAAATTGAAAAAGCTATTAATCAATTCCCTAAACAAATGCCCAGGGTCAAATGGATTTACATGTGAATTCTATCAAACAGTTAAAGAAAAATTAATTCCAACATTATGCAAACAATTTGGAAAAATTAGAGAAAGAAGGAGTCCTAACAAATTTCTTTTATGACAATGATATGATGCTCATACCTAAAGCAGATAGGGTCAAAACAGAGAAAGAAAATTATAGATTAATTTCCTTACTGAATATTGATGTCAAATCTTAAATAAAATATTAGCAAAAAAATACAGCAAGTTATCATCAAGATAACATAGCATGACAAACTACTATTTATACTAGGAATGCAGGGCTGGTTCAATATTACCAAAACTATTAGCATAATTGATTATATAAATAACCAAACTAACAAAAGCCATATGATTATCTCAATAGATGTAGAAAAAGCATTTGTTAAAATTCAACATACATTCCTATTAAAACAATAAAGAGTATAGAATAAATGTACTTTTCCTTAATATGAACAGTGGCATCTATTTGAAACAATTATCAAGCATCATATGCAATTAAGATAAAGTAGAACCATTCCCAATAAGATCAGGGGTGAAACAAGGTTGCCCATTAGCACTATTATGATTTAAATTTGTATTGGAAATATTAGCTTTGGCAATAAGAGAAGAAAATAAAATTAAAAGAAATAAATTAAGTTATAAAACAACCCAATTACTACCTTTTGTAGATGATATGATATAAATTGGGAATTTGGGATTTGGGAATCCTAGAGAATAAACTTGAAATCTACTAGAAACAAATCACAATTTTAGAAAAGTTGCAGGATACAAAATAAATGCACATAACTCATCATCATGTTTATATGTTCCCAACAAAATCCAGCAACAAGATAAACTTAATTTAAAATGACTCTAGATAATATAAAATATCAAGTACTCATGGTTAGGTTCAGCTATTATATTAAAAATGATAATTCTACCTAAAATAATCTACTTATTTAGTGTCATACAAATCAAACTCTCAAGAAATTATTTTACAAAGCTAGAAATAATAATAATAAAGTTCATCTGGAAGAACAAAAGGTCAAGAATTCCAAGGGAATTAATGAAAAATGCAAATGAAGGGAACCTAGTTGTGCCAGACCTAAAACTAGATTATAAAGCAGTGATCATCAAAAACCATTTGATACTGGCTAAGGAATAGAATAGTTGATTAGTGAAATAGGTTAGATTCACAATACACAATAGTCAATGACTATAGTAGTGTGTTTGCTAAACCCAAGGACCCCAGTTGCGGGATAAGAACTCACTATTTGACCAAAAAAAAAAAAAAAATTGATGGGAAAATTGAAAAATAGTATGGCAGAAATTAGACACTGACCAGCACCTAACATTCTATATCAAGGAGAGGTTAAAATGTAATCATAATTTAGATGTAATGAGTGGAAACTATAAGTAAATTAGAAGAACAAATGATAGTCTACCTTTTAGATTTGTGGAGAAGAAAGGAATTTGTGACCAAAAAAGGACTAGAGTATATTATGAAAGGTAAAATAGGTAATTTTGATTACATTAAATGATTATTATATTTTTTTTTTGTACAAACAAAACCAATGTAGAGAAAACTACAAGAGAAGCAATAAATTGGAAAAATATTTTTATATCCAAGGGTTCTGATAATAATCTCATTTCTAAAATACATAGAGAATTGACTCAAATTTATAAGAATACTAGCTGTTATCTGATTGATGATTGGTCAAAGGATATGAACAGACAATTTTCAGTTGAAATTGAAACCATTTCTAGTCATATAAAAAGGTGCTCTGAAGCACTATTGATCAGAAAAATGCAAATTGTGACAACTCTGAGGTATCCTTACACTTTTACCTGATTGGCTAAAATGACAGTAAAAGATGATGAATATTGGATGGGATGTGGGGCAATTGAGACATTAATACATTGTTGGTTGAGTTGTGAACTAATTAAACCATTCTGGAGAGCAATTTGGAATTATGCCCAAAGGGTTATCAAATTATGCATACCCTCTGAACTAGCAGTGTCTCTGTTGTCCCTTTATCCCAAAGAGATCTAAAAGAAGGGGAAAGGACCTATATATGCAAAAATATTTGTAGCAACTCTTTAATATTGGCAAAGAATTGGAAATTAAGTGGATGCCCATCAGTTGGAGAATAGCTGAATTAGTTATGGTATATTATTTTTATGGAATATTTTTTCTATTAAAACAAAAAACAAACAAAAACAAAACAATCAGCAGGGTGATTTCAGAAAGATCTGGAGAGATTTACATGAACAGATGCTAAGTGAAGTGAGTAGAACCAGAACAATGTGCACAACAACAAGATCATCTGATGTCCAATTCTGATGGATATGGCTGTTTTCATCAGTGAAGTGATATAGGCCAACTCCAGTGCATTTGTGATGAAGAGAGTCATCTACATCCAGACAAAAGAATGGGGGAACTGAGTGGATCAAAACACAATATCTTGTCATATATTGGATTAATGCTTGTTTGAGGGAAGGGGATGGGGAGAAGATAGAGAGAAAAAAAAAAATGAAGGCCAGGCAGGGGTGGATGTTGAAAACTATCTATGCATGTATTTTGAAAATTTAAAAAAAAATTAAAAAACGGTGGAACTCTGTCAAAATAATGAATACAACTAGTACTAGAAGTCATTTATCTGAATTCACATTCATTGCTTTTATATTTTCTTAAAAAATAACTGACAATAGTTTTTAGAAGATAAGATCAAATAAAATCATAATAAATTGCTTTCACATTCTATATATATTTCTGCATATATGAAAACAACTGGATTTAACTACTTGCGAAAATATAACTGTTCATGTTAGACAAATATTAGAGTCATTTTTTTTCTTTGTATGATTTGAACATTTCCTACTATTCCATTCTTCAAGATTAATCAATGGATTTAAAATCCAACATGTTCAAGTAATTGCTCTAAAACTTCCAAGGAAGTAAATTACAGTAGAATAAATGTAAAAATCAAGAAATTATTTCCTTCATGAAAATGACACTGACTGAAATTCACTAGGGTATTTTTTAACACATTTGTCTTATGCTATGAAAGTGTTTAAATTATTTGCTTTGTGCAAAATGACAGATAAAGAAAACAATTAATATACTGAACTTAAACCATCCACAGAGTAGTAATTGTAGAAAGCACAAGGAATCACAAAAGTTTCAATCACACATATCGAATGAGAATAAAGTATAAAACAATCGTTGGCATTTAAATGAATTATTAAATGATTATTCTAAATTCCTCACACAGATAAGCTTTGTTATTGCTTTAGAATTCTCTTACTATAAATAACTTGAGTAACATCTTCCATCATGAGTAGATCATTAAAGGAAGGAGGTCACAAACTGTAAGTAATCCTTTGGAAAATGGTCTAAATGGTAAAAAACTATTTGGATGCAAGACCATATTAATATCCATTGAGAGAATTAAAGATTTGTATCCTGGAAAATAGTATACTTCCACGATATGATTACTTTCCTAGTAAAGTAACTGAAACTGAAAAACTGTCATAAAGTGAAATATTTCTATTAATCTTTTTGTTTCCAGATGGCAGAACCAAGAATAATGCATATAAATTTAAGATGACACTTTCTGGTTAATACTGAGAACTTTCTAACGATTATTGCTGTGTGAAAATTGAATGGGTAATCTTAGGAAGTAGACATTGATTCAGTAGATATCTAGTTAACAAGGATTCTTATTTTGGTGATTTTTTTTAGCCTATGAAATAGAGGAGAACATACACAATGAGTAGAGCAAAAACCAAAGACTATTCCTCTGCTCTCTTTTTTCCAAAAGATAGGTATTACTCTTCTCTGCCCTTTCCATAATTACTCAGAATCTGAGGGAAATGGACTAAAAGTGATAACTATTAAATATCGCTTTTTATCCTTTGGGTTGGCATAATTGATAGGCAAATGTGACACCTAAGTTACTAGTTCCATGTAATGCTTGGCAGAATAAAGCAATTCACTCCTCGTGCTGATTGTGCTGAACTCAGCTGTGTTCATTGTCAGCAGAGCTATCAATAAATTCCAGTTGCTGGTTCTTTGATAACATTTTGATTTTCAAGAGCTCAAAAGGTCCCTTTCATTTCCAGTATATATTCAGAACACATCAGAAATAGAAAACAAATAAACAAAACAAAACAAACAAACAGCAACAATAACAACATCAAAAATGCCACGCTTTCATGGTCAAAGATTGCCTCATTATACTACTGTTGCTTCTTTCAAACCATACCCCATGTCACCTAAAATACCATGGTATGTCTTCCTCTTTACTCAAAAATTAAAAAAAAAACAGATTCTGATAAATTCAGAAGTTTCTTCCAACTAAAGTTTGGTAATTAATATTTGTCCATTATGGAGATATACAGAAGAACTATTATTTATGGTATTTAATACTGTGATACTAAGCTAGGATTATAAGCATGAAGATTGTATTTATTTTTTTTTAATTTAAATTTTATTTTATTTAATAATAACTTTGTATTGACAGAATCCATGCCAGGGTAATTTTTTACAACATTATCCCTTGCACTCGCTTATGTTTTGATGTTTTTTCCCTCCCTCCCTCCACCACCCCCCCAAGATGGCAAGCAGTCCTATAAATGTTAAATATGTTGCAGTATATCCTAGATACAATACATATTTGCAGAACCAAACAGTTCTCCTGTTGCACAGGGAGAATTGGATTCAAAAGGTAAAAATAACTCAGGAAGAAAATCAAAAATGCAAATAGTTCACATTCGTTTCCCAGTGTTCCTTCTTTGGGTGTAGCTGTTTCTGTCCATCATTTATCCATTGAAACTCAGTTAGGTCTCTTTGTCATAGAAATCAACTTCCATCAGAATACATCCTCATACAGTATCGTTGTCGAAGTGTATAATGATCTCCTGGTTCTGCTCATCTCACTTAGCATCAGTCCATGTAGGTCTCTCCAAGCCTCTCTGTATTCATCCTGCTGGTCAATGAAGATTGTATTTAAAAAGGGTTGGAGTAATTCCTCCCAACTCTATATTGTTGTTAATATGAAATGACAAATATTGGAATTATAATTATACTCACTAGGTTTATTAAAGAAGTCCTAAAACTCTAAAACCATTAGGCAAGATTCTCAAAATTACCATTTATTTTTTTAAATAATGTTTTATTTTGCTTGATTATATACAGAATCAATTTTAAGGTTTTTATTTCATTTTTTAAAAAGTTTTGAAATATAAATTTTATCATTACCTTTTGTCACCCTTTCTTGAGTTGATAAGCAATTGGATATAAATTCTACAAAAGCAATCATGTAAAACATTTCTATATTAGTCATTTTGTACAAAAAAAAAGAAGAAATGAGGAGAAAGAGCAGAAAAGAAGAAAAGGAGAGAAGAAGGAATAAAGGAAGGAAGGAGGGAAGGAATGAAGGAAGAAAGAAGGAAAGGAAGGAGGGAAGGCAGGAAGGAAGAAGGGAAGGAAGGAGGAAGAAGGGAAGGAGGGAAGGAAGGCAGAAAGGAAGGAAGGATGGAAGGAAAGAAGAAAGGAAGTGTAGAGGGCCAGAATTCTGAAAAGGTATACTTAAGACTCAGTATGATTGATGAGAAAATGATTCTCTAGCTAATGATGTAATCACTCTAGTTAAGTACATATACTTAATAATATTTATAAGATTGGCATATAATTGGGGATATATATGTGTGTGTGTGTGTGTGTGTGTGTGTGTGTGTGTGTGTGTGTATCTTATTTTAACTTTTTATTTTATCTCTGTGGAATACAAAAATAGTTGTGTGACTGCAGGATGAAAGAGTGAACAAACTTTTATATTCCTTTGAATGTGGTTCCAAATCAGTCCCCAGAATGATTAAATTCATTCACAATTTTACCAACAGTATATATGTCCTCTCAGACAATTATCATTTCCCTTTTCTGTCATATTAATTAGTAGATAGTGATTTCTTATGATTTTAGATAGATATTACTATTATTTAAGAAAAGCTCCATTTAATTTTTATGTTCCCTAGTGTTTTTTAATTGGAAATTGATTTTTTCTGAATCATAAAATAATGTTGAAGTAGTTATCAACATGGTTGATTATGCTGATAATTTTCCTAATATGGAACAAGTTCTATATTCCTGGTAAAATTCACAGGTAGTCATTATCTATGATCTTGTGATATACCTCTGTAATCTCCTTGATAGTACTATATTATAATATTTCCATCAATATTCATTAAAGAAATTGGTCTATTATTTTATTTATTTTTGTTCTTCCTGTTTTACATATCAGTGCTCTATTTGTGCGACAAAAAAGGAATTTTTAGAACTCCTTATATGTCTTTTTCCCCAAAAAATTTGTTTATAAGGTAATGGAAGTGATTGGTTTTTAACTGTTAGAAAGAATTCACTTGTCAACTCTTCTGGCCTAGGGGGTATGTACATTGATGAATTATGCACTTCCCTTTGTAAAAATTGGTTTTTAACTATTTTCTCTTTTATTAATCTTGTAAAATTCTGTTTTTGTAAATATTCATCCATTTCACGTAGGTTGTAAAATTTATTGGCATATAATTGGGTGAAATAGCTCAGAATAATTGCTTGAAATTTCTATTTATTATAGACAAATTTACATTTTTGATACAATTTGGTTTTCTTTATTGCTTTTTAAAGTCTAATCTTTGATTTATCTATTATTTAGAGTTTTTTTCATAAAGTTATCTTCTCATTTTATTAGTTCAAGGAATGGCTTTCAATTGTATAAATATCTCCTCTGATTGTTAATATGTCTAATTTAGTGTTTAATTGGGAATTTTAAATTTCTTCTTTTTCTAGATTTTTATTTGCATGCCCAATTCAATGAATTGATCTTTATCTATTTTATGATGCAAATATTTAGCTACGTATTCCCAGTATGTACAGTTTTGAAACATATCACAAATTTAATCATGTTGTCTTGTCATTACTTTACTAAAATTATTAATTATTACTATGATTTCTTGTTTGACCTACTTATTATTTAGGGTTAGATTAGTTTCCAATTAATTTTATTCTATTTCACTGTATTTTTGTTGAAAAAAATTGTTTATTGTATTATAGTCTGAAAGGGTATTTGTTTTTCTGCATTTACTTATAAGCTTTTTACAATTTAATATAATTAATTTTTTTAGATGCCATGTGCTATTTAGAAAAGGTATACTTCCTTTTTTTTCCATTTAACTTCTTCCAGAGGTCTATCATGTCAAACTTTTCTAAAGTTCTAGTTGCACTCTGAATTAGAATTATGATTTTAAGGCGTAAATTTTTCTCACAATTTAAATAAAAATAATAACCATAAAATAATTTAATTTTATAAAGACCTTTAACTCTATATTTGCTTTCATGTCCTCATAATAACCTCATTAGATTCTATCATATCCTTTTTATATATGAAGTAATTGAAGTCGACAAGTTAAGTGACTTCTTCAAGATTACAGAAGTAAATAAGTATCTGCAGCAGAATTTGAACTATAGTTTCCTATCTCCACCTGGACAATATTATCCTCTGAGTTGCCTAGTGGCAAATACATTATTTTAGAGAATCAATTTTATCCTGATATCTTTCCAGATACTGGATATAGTGAAATGTTTAAATAAAAATTTATACTGTGTACTCCAATTGTTTGTTAACAGAATTAGCACCATCTAACAATAATGCACTACACATATAAAACAACATTCAGAATAATCACTTTAATTTAATATATGTCTCAAGAGATAGATGAGGATAAGCCTACCATGAAAGGCCATCATCATTATGGCATAGAATTTTTTGAACATTGAAAATAAATCTGTTTGTAGTTAAGTAGTTGTTCAGATTTGACATCAAAGAAAGAAACCAAAAAAACCTGTGCCCACAAAAGATTCTAAAGGCCAATGCAATTCATATTAAGTCCAAACCTAGTCTCTTTATTATGTATCCAACTGCTTTAAAATAATATTATTTAAAAATATTATTGAGTCACAGAAATAGAAGGGCCCTCACATTTATTGTGGTACTACAAGTTGTAATCTCTATTCTTCTAAGAGACCACCAGCATCAGAAGATTAAGTTTTCCCTTGCATTGATCCTAAACAATTTGGTACATTATTAATTACTTCATAGACACTTTAGATACTGCTTTTCATCATCTTCATCACCATCATTATCAGTGCTACAAACATTCAAAAAATCTTATTAGCAATACTAATAAAATGTAAATAATAACTATTTGACATAAATATTTAAGAATCAACCTTTATTATAATGAATTAACTACCTATAAGATTCTCCCTGTGATACAAGGGAGAAAGAGCTAAATATGTTGTTTTATATAGGATTCTAGTGTTCTCTGTCAGTGTTCAGTCAGAAAATTGAGAAAGCGTTTCAAGAATCTAAGGTTTAGAAGAAGAAGTGACATTAAAAAACAAGCAATTTCAAAAATATGATAAATTGTGTAATCAAAATGAATGTAACTCAATGAAAATTCAAAATAGATCACTTACAAAACAAAGGCTTATCTCTAATATATCCAAAGATATAGTGATTATATTATAGTTACTAAACTAAAATTTTAACTTTGATGCAAAATTTGTAAGCAAAGTGATGGTCAATAATGGAATAAAATTATTCATTCATAATCCATGAATCACCAGCAAACCATTGTGCCATTCTCCTCTCTGATATAACCATTCTGGAGTGCAATCTGGATCTATGCTCATAGGGCTATCAAACTGTGCATATCCTTTGATCCAGGAGTGTCTCTACCAGGTCTATATACCAAAGAGATCATAAAAAAAGGAAAATAAGCTACATGTGCAAAAATATTTGGAACAGCCTTTTTGTAGTAGCAAGGAGTTGAAAACTAAGTGGATGCCCATCAGTTGGGGCATGACTGAATAAGTTATGGTATGTGATCAAATATAATATAATTTTTTAATAAGAAATGATCAACAGAGGGATTTCAGAAAGGCCTGCAGAAGCCTAGATAAACTGATGCTATATAAAGTGAATAGAACCAAGAGAACAATAAGATCATGTGATGATCATCTCTGATAGATATGGCTCTTTTCAGGCCAATTCCAATAGATTTGTGATGGAGAGAGCCATCTGTACCCAGAAAGATGACTATGATTACCAAATGTGGATCACAACATAGTATTTTCACTATTTTTGTTGTTTTTTTTTTTTCATTTTTTTCCTTTTGATATGATTTTTCTTGTGCAGCATGATAAATGTAGAAATATGTATAGTAGCATTATGCATATTTAACATATGTTGGATTACTTGCTATCTAGAGAAAGGGTGCGGGAAGAGAGGGAGAAAACATTGGAAGACAAAGTTTAGCAAGAGTGAATGTTGAACACTCTATCATGATATATATATTTTGAAAATAAAATGCAATTATTAAAGCAAATAAATTTAAAATGTGATATATTTTGGAAAAGTGGGGAAAATTGAAAACACACCATTTTGTAAGGATCAATGTTGAAAAATTATCTGTACATATGTTTTGAAAATAAAAAAAGCTTTAATAAAAGTAACTAACTAAATAAATGTTTTGCATCAAATTCATTAGGGAGATTGGTCCATAATTTTCTTTCTCTGTTTTGGCAGTTCTTTGTTTGGGTATCAGTGTAATATTTGTGTCATAGAAGGAATTTGGCAGTATTCTTGCTTTACATATTTTTCCAAATAGTTTACACAGTATTAGCATTAATGTTATTTAAATGTCTGATAAAATTCAACTGTGAATCCATCTAAGCTTGGAAATTTTTTCTTAGGGGGTTCCTTGATGACTTATTCAATTTCTCTTTTAAAAATGGTACTTTTTAACTGTCTTATTTCCTCTTCTGCTAACCTGGGCAATTTCTGTTTTTGTGAATCTTTATTTATTTGAGTTAGATTATCAGGCTTGAAGCCAGAGAGTTGGGCAAAACAGCTCCTAATTATTGCTTTAATTTATTTTTCATTGTTGCTAAATTCAACACATTCATTCTTTATGCTGGTGATCTTTTTTTTTCCTTTCATTTTTTCTGATCAAATTAAATAAAAGTTTATCTATTTCATTAGTTTTTTTTTTTTTTTTTTTTTTTTTGTAAAGCCAACTCTTAGTTTTGTTTATTATTTCAGTATTTTTGTTGATCACTTTGATTATTGTCTCATTTGAGGTTCAAATTTTCTAATTTGGAGAGAGGTAGAGCCAAGGTGACAGAGAGCAGACATGTATCTATCTGACATTCTCTAAGTGTACCTCAAATTAATGACAGATTAAGCCCAGAACTGGTCTTGAAGTTTTAGAACCCACAAATATTTGGAGTACAACAAATTTCCAGAAGATACTTTGGAAGAAATTCAGAAAAAAGAACTTTACAATGAGGGAGGGGGAGAGGCTTCTGGGCCCAGATTCAGCACTTGGAACCTGGGGCAGTGAGCTAGGGTGATGAGCCAGGGTGTTGTGGCTTTCAAGCACCAGGAATCTACTATGAGGTTCTTGGGCTATTTTGTCCTGGTTGCAAGCCAGTGGTTAAGCAGATTGCTATGAGACACCCAAAAGCAAGTACAAAAGGCAAATTGTGAGCCAGTGAACCATGGAAGAACAGTGATCTGGCCATGCCTACACTACACTAGATGTCAGCCAGCAGAACCAGTCTTAGGGCAAACTAAAGTGACTATCACCCCTTTGCCTCAAAAACAGACATCATCCTTTTAAAAAAAATGAGCAAAAAAGCAAGAAGAACTCTGACCATAGGCAGCCTTTATGGAGAAAGAGAACAGATGAGAATGCTAAGGGGAAATCAGCTCCAGCTGAAACCCCAAAGAGTGATATTAGTTGGTCCCCATTTCACAAGAATCGCTTGGAAGAATTCAAAAGGATATTAAAAGAGAGTAGGAAGAAAAATGGGGAAAGGAAATAAGATCTTTGCAAGAGAGTATGGAAAAGAAAAAACAGAAATTATTCTAAGAAAACTCCTTAAAAATAGACTTGATGTGTCGGTGGAGTTGTGAACAAATGCAACCATTCTGGAGAGCAATCTGGAATTATGCCCAAAAAAGTTATCAAACTGCAAACCCTTTGATCCAGCAGTGTTACTTCTGGGCTTGTATCCCAAAGAAATACTAAAGAAGGGAAAGGGACCTGTATGTGCCAAAATGTTTGTGGCAGCCCTGTTTGTAGTGGCTAGAAACTGGAAAATGAATGGATGCCCATCAATTGGAGAATGGCTGGGTAAATTGTGGGATATGAATGTTATGGAATATTATTGTTCTGTAAAAAATGACCAGGAGGATGAATACAGAGAGGCTTGGAGAGACTTACATGAACTGATGCTAAGTGAAATGAGCAGAACCAGGAGATCATTATACACTTCAACAACGATACTGTATGAGGATGTATTCTGATGAAAGTGGATTTCTTTGACAAAGAGACCTAACTCAGTTTCAATTGATAAATGATGGACAGAAGCAGCTACACTCAAAGAAAGAACACTGGGAAATGAATGTGAACTATCTGCATTTTTGTTTTTCTTCCCTGGTTATTTTTACCTTCTGAATCCAATTCTCCCTGTGCAACAAGAGAACTGTTTGATTCTGCAAACATATATTGTATCTAGGATATACTGCAACAAATTTAACATGTATAGGACTGCTTGCCATCTAGGGGAGGGGGAGGAGAGAGGGAAGGGAAACATCAGAACAGAAGCGAGTGCAAGAGATAATGTTGTAAAAAAATTACCCTGGCATGGGTTCTGTCAATAAAAAGTTATTATAAAATAAAAAAATAGACTTGATGAAGTGAAAAAAGCATATAACTCATTACAAAATAGATCTGAAGGAGAAACCAATTCATTTGAAAAAAAAATCTGTGAAATGAAAAAAAAAAATCAATTTAAAAAACAGTTTATATAAAAGTTCAATTGGCCAAATGGAAAAGGACATAAAAAGCTAACTGAAGAAAATAATTTAATAATAATTAGAATTGAGCAAATATAAGTGAATAAATCAATGAGACTTTGAGAATCAGTTAAACAAATATCTGAAAAATGAAAAAGAAAATGTAAAATGCCTCATTGGAAAAATAGCTAACCTGGAAAATAGATCTATGAGACAGAATCTAAGAATGAGTGGATTTTCATGAACCTATGATTGAAAAAAAAAGAGTCTAGATATTATCTTTCAGGAAATTATCAAGGAAAACTGCCCAGAAAACATAGAATCAGAGGGTAAAATACCCATTGAAAGAATTCACTGATTACCTTTGAAAGAGACCCCAGAATGAAAACTCCAAGGAATACCATAGCTAAATTTCAGACTTATCCAAAAAGGAAGAAAATATTTTAAGAAGTCAGAAAGAAGCAATTCAAATATCTAGGAGTCACAATCAAGATTACCCAAGACCTAGTGGCTTCCAGTTTCAAGAATTGAAAGATCTGGAATCTTATATTCAGAAAGATAAAGAAACATAAATTTCACCCAAGAACCAATTGTTCAGTAAAAGTATTATCTTTCAGTGAAAATTATGGGCATTAATGAAACTGGTGAATTTCATTTATAACTGAAGAAAAGATCAAAGCTTAACAGAAAATCTGATCTTCAAATAAGCATAAAAGGTAAAAAAGAAAAGAAAATATAAATATTTCTTTTAAAGGTTAAAAAGTTCACATATCTATGTGGGGTGACATATAATACTTAAGGACTGTATCTCATTATGGGTATACTTAGAGGGTACAGATATAATTTGATTTTATTCTTATGATTTAAAAAAGACACTAGAGGAGAAAAAAGATGATTCTACTGGAAGAAGAGGAAAATGGAATTAAAATGGTGTAAATTACATGTCATGAGAAAGCAAAAAAGACCTATTGCAATTGAGGGAAAGAGGGGAAGGGGATGAACATTTTATGAATCTTACTCTTATCAGATTTGGCTCAAAGAGGGAATATGAGACACATTTAGCTTCACTGAAAAGCTTGTTTCATCCTATTGGGAAGTAGGAGGGGAAGGAGGAAAGGAAGGGGAGAGGCTAATAGAAGGGAGAACAGTAGTAGAAGGGGAAAGGTAAAAGAAAGGAGGAGATTGCAAAGAGAGATAGCAGCTTGAGGGAGGGTTTGATTAGTGACAAAATATTGTGGAGGGGGAAAGAGATAAAGGGAAGAGAAAACTATATCTAGGGGTAAACAAAATGGCAGGAAATGAAGGTAGAAATTTTTTTCTGTGAATGAGAATGGGATGAACTCTCCCATAAAATGGAAGCAGATAGCAGACTGCATTAAAAGCCAGAATTCTACATTTTTTTTGTTTATAATAAATTCATTTAAAGAAGAATGATATATTTTTCTTTTATCATTATTATTATTATTATTATTATTATTTATTAAAGCGTTTTAATTTCAAAACATATGCACGGGAACCTATTCAACATTGATCTTTGCATAGCCTTGTGTTACAAATTTTCCTCTCCTTTCCCTCATCCCCTCCTCTAGATAGCAAGTAATCAAATATATGTTATACATGTTAAAATAAATGTTAAATACAATATATGCAAACATATTCATACAATTATCTTGCTGCACAAGAAAGATCAGATAAAAAAGGAAACAAAATGAATAAGAAAACAAAATGCAAATGAACAACAACAAAAAGAGTAAAAATGCTATGTTATGATCCACACTCAGTTTCTGCAGTTCTCTCTCTGGGTATGTAGATGGCTCTTATCATCATGAGGTCATTGAAAGTGGCCTCAATAATTTCATTGATGGAAAGAGTCATGCTCATCAGAGTTGATCATTGTACAAGATTATTGTTACCATGTACATTGAACTCCTGATTCTGCTCATTTTACTTAGCATCATGTCAAGTATGTTTCTCCAGGCCTCTCTATATTCATCCTGATGATCATTTCTTTTAGAACAATAATATTCCATATTCACATACTATAACTTATTCAGCCATTCTTCAACTGATGGGCATCTACTCAGTTTCCAATTTCTTGTCACTACAAAAAGGGTTGCCACAAAAATTTGTGCACCTACGTGTCCCATTCCCTCCCTTAAGATTCTTTGGGATGTAGACTTAATAGAAACACTGCTGAATCAAAGGGTAGGCACAATTTGATAATTTTTGTGCACATGGTTCTAAATTGCACTCCAGAATGATTGGATCCATTCACATTTCTATCAACAATGTATTAGGGTCCCAGTTTTCCCACATCCTCTTCAACATTTCTTATTATCTTTTCCTGTCAATGAAAAAATAGAAGAAAATGTTAAATACTTATTTGGAAAAACATATTGCAAACAGCCATAAAAAAATCAAATAAATAACTAGGAGCCACAATTAGAATTATCCAGGATCTAGCAGCTTCTACCTTAAAGAAAAATAGAAGGGCATGGAATCTGATATTCTGAAAGGCAAAGGAACTTGGAATGTAGTAAAAAATTAACTACCCTACTAAACTGAGCATTTTCTTTCAGGGAAGAAGATGAACATTCAATAAAACAGGTGAAATCCATTTATTTCTGATGAAAAAACAAGAGCTGAGCAAAAAATTTATTTTGACTTCCAAGTATAGAACTCAAGAAAAGCATAAAAGGTAATAAGAAAAGAACTCCTAAGAACTGTATCTCTGTTATGGGTATATATAGATAGTTCATGTAAAATTTGATTTTACTATTATAATATAAAAATGAAACTAGAGGTGGAAAGAGAATTATACCAGAAAAAGGTGAAAGTGGAGGTAAAATGAGGGAAATTGCATCTCATGAAAAAGCAAAGAAAACTTATTATATTTGAGGGAAAGAAGGGAAGGAGATGAACATAGCATGAATCTTAGTCTCATCAAATTTAGCTCAAAGAGAGAATATTAGACATATTTGATTACACAGGGAAACTTTTCTCACCCTATAGAAAAATAGGAGGAGAAAGGGAAAAGGAAAAGGGTATGCTAATAGAAGGGAAAACAGAAATATTAGGGGAAAAGTATAAGAAAGGGGGAAGAGCTCTAAAGATGGAAAGATTCTAATGGGGAAGAGCTGCTTGAGGCAAATTGTGCTCGTATGTAAAATACTGTGGATGAGGGAAAGGGGGAAAGGAAAGAGAAAAGTATGATTTCAGATAAATAAGATGGCAGGAAAAACATAATCAGTAGTTTTAATCGTAAATGTGATGAGGGTGAACTCTCCCATAAAGTGGAAGCAGATAACAGACTGGATTAAAAGCCAGAACCCTGCAATATGTTGGTTACAAAAAACACATTTAAAGTAGAGTGATATGTACAGAGTAAAGTTAAAAGGATGGAATAGAATCTATATATGCTTCAGGTGAAGTAAAAAAAGCAAATCCTCATCTCAGATCAAATAAAAGCAAAAATTGATCTAATTAAAAGACATAAGGAAGGAAACTACATCTTGCTAAAGGGTACCATAGATAATAAAGCAATATCAATACTAAACATATATTCATCAAGTGGTATATCATCTAACTTCCTAAAAGAGAAGTTAAGAGAGCTGCAAGAAGAAATAGACTGCAAAACTATAATAGTGGGAGATCTCAAACTTGCTCTTGCAGAACTAGATAAATTGAATCAGAAAATAAATAAGATAGATGTTAGGGAGGTTAATAAAATACTAGAAAAATTAGATATGATAGATCATTGTAGAAAATTGGATGGCAACAGAAAAGTATATATTTTCTTCTCAGTTTATGGAACCTATACAAAAATTGACTATATGTTAGTACATAAAGACCTCAAAACAAAATGCAGAAAGGCAGAAATAATAAATATATTTGTTTTCAGATCATGGTGCAATAAAATTTATATTCAATAGAAGGACTAAAAATTAATTGGAAACTAAATAATCTAGTCCTAAAGAATGAGTGGGTGAAACAATGCATCATAGACATAATCAGTAATTTCATCCAAGAGAATGATAACAATAAGACAACATACCAAAATTAGTGGAAGGACACTCAGGCAGTTATTAGGGAAAAATTTTATATCTCTGAATGCTTACTTGCAAAAAATAGAGAAAGAACAGATCTATAAATTGGGCTTATAACTAAAAAAAGTTAGAAAAATAACAAATTACCCCCCAAAATAAATACCAAATTTGAAATTCTGCAAATAATATGAAAGATTAATAAAATTGAAAAACTATTGAATTGATAAATAAAACTGAGTTGCTTTTATGATAAAATACCCAATAAAACAGATAAATCTTTAGTTAATTTGATTAGAAAAACAGGGGGAATATCTAATTGTTAGTTTCAAAAATTAAAAGGGAGAACTTTTTATCAATGAAGAGGAAATTAGAGCAATAATTAGGAGTGATTTTGCACAACAATATTTCAATTAATTTGATAATCTAAATGAAATGAAGGGATACCTACAAAATATAGATAGCCCAGATTAACATGAGGGGAAATAAATTACTTAAATAGTCCCATTTTAGAAAAAAAAAAAAAAGAAATAGAACAATCTATTAATCAGCTGTCTTAGAAAAAATCTTCAGGGCCAGATGGATTTACATTTGAATTTGACCAAACAGTTAAAAGACAATTCAAATACTAGAGAGTATAGGAATAAATGGAGTTTTCCTTAAACTAATCAGTAGCATCTATTTAAAAGGAGCAACAAGCATCATATATAATGGGCTCAAACTAGAACCATTCCAAATAAGGTCAGGGGTGAAAAAAGATTGTCCACTATCACCATTACTATTTATTATTGTATGAGAAATGTAAGTTTTGGAAATAAGAAAAAAAAACAGATTAAAGGATTAGAATAGATAACATGGAAACCAAATAATCATTCTTTAAAGATGATATGATGGTATATTTAAAACATCTTAGAAAATAAACTAAAATACCTACCAGAAACAATTCACAACTTTAGCAAAGTTGCAAGATACCAAATAAATCCACATAACTCATCAACATTTTTATATATTGCCAACAAAGTCCTGTAAGAAGAGATACAAATAAAAAGTCAATTCAAAATAACTGTAGATAATATAAAATATATGGGACTTTACCTGCCAAGGCAAAGTCAAGAACTAGAATGCACACAAGTACAACTAGAATGCATGCAAGACACTTTCCAAACAAATAAACTCAGATATAATCAATTGGAAAAGTACCAAACACTTATGAGTCGATTGTGAGAATATAACAAAAATGACACTACCTAAATTAATCTAATTGTTTAGTGCCATAGCAATCAAATTCTCTTTTTTTTTTACTTATTCCTTTTTTTTTAATTTAATGATTACTTTATAATGACAACATTATTCCTTGCACTCGTTTCTTTTCCGATTTTGTTTCTCCCTCCCTCCCTCCACCCCCTCCCCTAGATGGCAAGCAGTCCTTTATATGTTGGATATGTTGCAGTATATCCTAGATACAATATATGTTTGCAGAACCTAACAGTTCTCTTGTTGCATAGGGAGAATTGGATTCAGAAGGTATAAATAACCCGGGAAGAAAAACAAAAATGCAGATAGTTCACATTTGTTTCCCAGTGTTCGTTCTTTGGGTGTAGCTGCTTATGTCCGTCATTTATCAATTGAAACTTAGTTAGGTCTCTTTGTCAAAGAAATCCACTTCCATCAAAATATGTCCTCATACAATATCGTTGTCGAAGTGTATAATGATCTCCTGGTTCTGCTCATTTCACTTAGCATCAGTTCATGTAAGTCTCACCAGTCCTCTCTGTATTCATCCTGCTGGTCATTTCTTACAGAACAATAATATTCCATAACATTCATATACCACAATTTACCCAGCCATTCTCCAATTGATGGGCATCCATTCATTTTCCAGTTTCTAGCCACTACAAACAGGGCTGCTACAAACATTTTGGCACATACAGGTCCCTTTCCCTTCTTTAGTATTTCTTTGGGATATAAGCCCAATAGAAACACTGCTGGATCAAAGGGTATGCACAATTTGATAATTTTTTGGGCATAATTCCAGATTGCTCTCCAGAATGGTTGGATTCGTTCACAACTCCACCAACAATGCATTAGTGTCCCAGTTTTCCCGCATCCCCTCCAACATTCATCATTATTTTTTCCTGTCATCTTAGCCAATCTGACAGGTGTGTAGTGGTATCTCAGAGTTGTCTTAATTTGCATTTCTCTGATCAATAATGATTTGGAACACTCTATCATATGAGTGGTAATAGTTTCAATTTCATCCTCTGAAAATTGTCTGTTCATATCCTTTGACCATTTATCAATTGGAGAATGGCTTGATTTCTTATAAATTTGAGTCAGTTCTCTATATATTTTAGAAATGAGGCCTTTATTAGAACCTTTAACTGTGAAGATGTTTTCCCAGTTTGTTGCTTCCCTTCTAATCTTGTTTGCATTAGTTTTGTTTGTACAAAGGCTTTTTAATTTGATGTAATCAAAATTTTCTATTTTGTGATCAGTAATGGTCTCTAGTTCATCTTTGGTCACAAATTTCTTTCTCCTCCACAAGTCTGAGAGATAAAATATTCTATGTTCCTCTAATTTATTTATAATCTCGTTCTTTATGCCTAGGTCATGGACCCATTTTGATCTTATCTTGGTATATGGTGTTAGGTGTGGGTCCATGCCTAATTTCTGCCATACTAATTTCCAATTATCCCAGCAGTTTTTATCAAATAATGAATTCTTTTCCCAGAAGTTAGGGGCTTTGGGTTTGTCAAACACTAGATTGCTATAGTTAACTATTCTGTCTTGTGAACCTAACCTTTTCCACTGATCCACTAATCTATTTCTTAGCCAATACCAAATGGTTTTGGTGACTGCTGCTTTATAATATAATTTTAGATCAGGTACAGCTAGGCCACCTTCATTTGATTTTTTTTTCATTAATTCCCTTGAGATTCTCGACTTTTTATTGTTCCATATGAATTTTGTTGTTATTTTTTCTAGATCATTAAAATATTTTCTTGGAAGTCTGATTGGTATAGCACTAAATAAATAGATTAGTTTAGGGAGTATTGTCATCTTTATTATGTTCGCTCGGCCGATGCAAGAGCACTTAATATTTTTCCAATTATTTAAGTCTGACTTTATTTGTGTGGAGACTTTTTTATAATTTTGCTCATATAATTCCTGACTTTCCTTTGGTAGATAGATTCCCAAATATTTTATGGTATCAACAGTTATTCTGAATGGAATTTCTCTTTGTATCTCTTGCTGTTGAGTTTTGTTGGAGATGTATAAAAATGCTGAGGATTTATGGGGATTTATTTTGTAGCCAGCTACTTTGCTAAAATTATGAATTATTTCTAATAGCTTTTTAGTAGAATCTCTGGGGTTCTCTAGGTATACCATCATATCATCTGCAAAGAGTGATAGTTTGGTTTCTTCATTGCCTACTCTAATTCCTTTAATATCTTTCTCGACTCTTATTGCCGAGGCTAGTGTTTCTAATACGATATTAAATAATAATGGAGGGCAACCTTGCTTCACTCCAGATCTTACTGGGAAAGGTTCCAGTTTTTCTCCATTGCATATGATGCTTACTGATGGTTTTAAATATATGCTCCTGACTATTTTAAGGAAAAGTCCATTTATTCCTATGCTCTCAAGTGTTTTTATTAGGAATGGATGTTGGATTTTATCAAATGCTTTTTCTGCATCTATTGAGATGATCATATGGTTTTGGTTTGTTTGGTTATTGATATAGTCAATTATGCTAATAGTTTTCCTAATATTGAACCAGCCCTGCATTCCTGGTATAAATCCTACTTGGTCATAGTGTATTATCCTGGGGATGATTTTCTGTAATCTTTTTGCTAATATTTTATTTAAGATTTTAGCATCAATATTCATTAGGGAGATTGGTCTATAATTTTCTTTCTCTGTTTTCAGCCTACCTGGTTTAGGTATCAGTACCATGTCTGTGTCATAAAAGGAGTTTGGTAGGACTCCTTCAATCCCTATTTTTTCAAATAGTTTATTTAGCATTGGAGTTAATTGTTCTTTAAATGTTTGGTAGAATTCATATGTAAATCCATCTGGTCCTGGGGATTTTTTCTTAGGGAGTTGATTGATAGTTTGTTCTATTTCTTTTTCTGAGATGGGACTGTTTAGGATATTTACTTCTTCTTCTGTTAGTTTGGGCAAGCTATATTTTTGGAGGTATTTTTCTATTTCATTTAAGTTGTCGAATTTATTGGCATAAAGTTGAGCAAAGTAACTCCTAATTATTGCTCTAATTTCCTCTTCGTTACTGGTGAGTTCTCCCTTTTCATTTTTAAGACTAACAATTTGATTTTCCGCTTTCCTTTTTTTAATCAGATTTACTAAGGGTTTGTCTATTTTGTTGTTTTTTTCATAGAACCAACTCTTAGTTTTATTAATCATTTCAATAGTTTTTTTACTTTCAATTTTATTGATCTCTCCTTTTATTTTTAGAATTTCAAGTTTAGTGTTTGACTGGGGGTTTTTAATTTGTTCCTTTTCTAGCATTTTTAGTTGCAAACCCAATTCATTGATCTTCTCTTTCTCTATTTTATACAAATAGGCCTCTAGAGATATGAAATTTCCCCTTATTACCGCTTTGGCTGCATCCCATACATTTTGGTATGATGTCTCATTATTATCATTTTCTTGTGTGAAGTTATTGATTATGTCTATGATTTGCTGTTTCACCCAATCATTCTTTAGCATGAGATTATTTAGTTTCCAATTATTTTTTGGTCTATTTCCCCCTGTTTTTTTGTTGAATGTAATTTTCATTGCATCGTGGTCTGAAAAGGATTCATTTACTAATTCTGCCTTACTGCATTTGAGTTTGAGGTTTTTATGTCCTAATATATGGTCAATTTTTGTATAGGTTCCATGAACTGCTGAAAAGAAAGTGTATTCCTTTCTGTCTCCATTACATTTTCTCCAGAGATCTATCATATCTAACTTTTCTAGTATTCTGTTTACCTCTTTGACTTCTTTCTTATTTATTTTGTGGTTTGATTTATCTAATTCTGAGAGTGCAAGGTTAAGATCTCCCACTATTATGGTTTTACTGTCTATTTCTTCTTGCAGCTCTCTTAATTTCTCTTTTAAGAATTTAGATGCTACCCCACTTGGTGCATATATGTTTAATATAGATAGTGCTTCATTATCCATGCTGCCCTTTAGCAAGATATAGTGCCCTTCCTTATCTCTTTTAATTAGATCAATTTTTGCTTTAGCTTGATCTGAGATCAGGATGGCTACCCCTGCTTTTTTGACTTCACCTGAAGCATAGTAGATTTTGCTCCAACCTTTTACCTTTAACCTGCATGTATCTCCCTGCTTCAGGTGTGTTTCCTGTAAACAATATATTGTAGGATTCTGGCTTTTAATCCATTCTGCTAACCACTTCCTCTTTATGGGGGAGTCTACCCCGTTCACATTTATGGTTAGAATGACCAATTCTGTATTACTTGCCATCTTGTTAACCCCGGATTATGCTTTTCTCCCTTCTTTCCCCTTTCCCCCCTTCCCAGTATTAAGCTTGTGAGCACTACTTGCTTCTCACAACCTTCCCTTTTTAGTATCCCTCCCCCTGCCTTAGAGTTCCTCCCCCTATCTTACCCCTTTCCCTCCCAGTTCCCGTATTCCCTTCCGCTTAGCTTATTCCTTCCCTTTTCACTTTTCCCTTCTCACTTTTCAATGAGGTGGGAGAAGTTTCACCATAGATTGAATATGTCTTAAGATTTTTCACTTAAAGCCAATTCTGAAGGCAGTAAGATACCCACTATATTCATTTCCCTCCATTCTTTCTCTCAGATATACTAGGTTTCCTATGCCTCTTCATGAGATGTACTATCCCCACTTTACCCTTTTTCTGGTACAATGTCCTTTCCACATCAATTTCTAGAACAAGGTATACATGTATTCTTTATACATCTATATAGTCAAAATATAGTTCCCAAGATTAATCTTTACCTTTTTAGATTTCTCTTGAGTTCTATATTTGTAGATCAAACTTTTTATTAAGTTCTGGCTTTTTCATCAGAAATAGATGAAATTTGCTTACTTCGTTGAATGTCCATCTTCTTCCCTGGAAAAAGATGCTCATTCTTGCTGGGTAAGTTATTTTTGGTTGCATACCAAGTTCCTTAACATATTCCAGGCCCTTCGATCTTTTAATGTGGATGCTGCCAGATCCTGGGTGATCCTTATTGTGGCTCCTTGATACTTGAATTGGGTTTTTCTAGCCACTTGCAATATTTTTACTTCATCTGAGGGTTCTGGCATTTGGCCACTATATTCCTTGGTGTTTTGATTTTAGGATCCCTTTCAGTGGGTGATCGATGAATCCTTTCAATGTTTATTTTTACCTCTGTTCCTATGACTTCTGGGCAGTTCTCTTTGATAATTTCCTGGAAAATAGTGTCCAGGCTCTTTTTTTCATCATTCTTTTCTGAGAGTCCAATGATTCTCAGATTGTCTCTCCTGGATCTGTTTTCCAGGTCTGTTGTCTTCCCCAGAAGGTATTTCCCATCCTTTTCCATTGTTTGATTTTTTGGATTTGCTTGACTGATTCTTCTTGTCTCCTCGAGTCATTCAATTCCACTTGTTCAATTCTGATTTTCAGTGAAGTATTTTCTTCACTCATTTTTTAAAGATCTTTTTCTAATTGTCCAATTGAATTCTTTTGTTCTGTGGAATTTTTTTTTCCATTTCGCCAATTTTGTTTTTTAGAGAGCTATTTTCTGTTTCCAGTTCACCAATCCTATTTTTCAAGGATTTTACTTCTTTATCCACTCTCTCTTTAACTGACTTCTCCAGGCTCTTTTGCCAAGCCTCCCTCTCCTTTTCCCATTTTTCTTCTAGCTCCCTTGTGAGAGCCTTTTTAATCACTTCTATGAGGTTCATCTGATCTCCTCCTTTGGGGATTCACCTGGAGACTGTCTGTTTTTAGTCTCCTCAGGATTTAGAGTCTGCTCTCTATCTGTATAGAAACTGTCAAGGGTTAAAGTCCTCTTCAGCTTCTTGCTCATTCTGTCTATTAATCAGAGACAAACTACCAAAGAAAAACAGAAAAAACTGGAGTCTTTTTTTGGGGGAGGGGCTGGGTGTGTTACTGAGCTTCCTCTACAGACTGCAGGGGGCAGCAGTGAGGCACTAGCAGGACTGTGTTGCGTCTGCGCACTGAGATCCCAGAGCGTGCTGAGTCACTGTGGGGGAGAGAAGGGGGGGGCGGCCAGGTCCCGAGAGACTCCAGCTGTTTGGGGTTGTATTCTTCATCCCTGGTGTTTTTAGCTTCTCTGCTGGGCTGCTGACTTGCTGCCGGAGCAAAGTATCCAAACCTGTAGCGAAGCTCTCCCCACAGAGACGGCTGCGATCACTCCCCACCCCCTCTCCCGTCTGCTCCCGTGCTCTCACTGCTGCTGCCCTCAGCCTGTGCCCGATCTAAAACCGTCCCAGCCCTCCAGTAAAGACAGACCTTTCTTGGCGAATCTCAAGGATTCTTCTCTTGGTAACTATATGTGGGTTTTTTTCAGTCAAGCATTGATTCAGAGGCTTGTAATGAAGTGGATAGTGAGAGAAAGCACGGAGCTTATGCAGCTGTGAGCCTCCTCTCCGCCATCTTAACCGGAAGTCCGCAATCAAATTCTCAAGAAATGATTTTACAGATCTAGAAAAAAATAACAAAGTTAATCTGGAAGAACAAAATGTCAAATATTTAAAGGGAATTAATGAAAAAATAAATGCCGCATGGATTCTGTCAATACAAAGTTATTATTAAATAAAATAAAATTAAAAAAAAAAGAAAAAGAAAAAGAAAAAATAAATGACAATGAAGGTGGCCTAGCTGTCCAGACCTAAAACTATCTTAAAAAGTAGTGGTCATCAAAAGCTTTTGGTATCAGCTAAGAAAAAAAAAAGTAGTTGATTAGTGGAATAGGTTATATTGACAGGACAAAATAGTCAATGACTATACTAATCTAGTGTTTGACAAATCCCCAAACCCCAGCTTTTGGAATGAAAATTCACTATTTGGCAAATATTGCTGGAAAAATTAGAAACTAGTATGGCAGAAACTAGGCACTGACCCACACCTAACACCATATACCAAGATAAGGTTGAAATGGATTCATGATTTAGACATAAAGAGTGATATAATAAGCAAATTAGAAGAACAAAGGATAATTCACCTTTCAGATTCATGGAGAAAGAAGGAATCTGTGAACTGGAGTTCATTGTTAATTTTTGAATACAAAATAAATTATTTTGAGTATATTAAGTTAAAAAGTTTTTGTAAAAACAAAACTACTTCAGACAAAATTAGAACAGAAGCAATAAAGTGGGAAAACATTTTTACATTTATTGGTTCCAATAAAGATCTCATTTCTAAATATATAGAAAATTGAATCAAATTTATAAGAATTCAAACCATTCTTAAATTAATAAATGGTCAAAGAATATGATTAGTTTTTAGATGAAAAAAATAAAACCATTTCTAGTTATATGAAAAGGTGCTCTAAATCACTGTTGATCAGAGAAATGCAAATTAAGACAACTCTAAGGTATAACATACTGTAGAGAGCTGAAACTCTTCAAGGATGTGTTTGAATCAGACAACCAAGCACTTAAGACTAATTACCTATTCGATGATGATGATGATGATGATGATGATGATGATGATGACTATTAGCATATGTTTGGAATTGCTCTTCTCACAATTAATGCTGGCTCAATGTTTGGGGTTAAGAGAATTGTAGGTAAGGATTAGGAGGTGGGGTGAGAGAGGCCAGAGAACTTCACTTTTTTGGCAGGACAAGGGGAAGAGAAGTTGGTGGCAAGCCTCGTGGCAGTTTGTCTGTCTCCTTCACTTCTCCCCTTAAAGACTTTGACTTATTCTGACTCCAGTTGTTCCTGAGGTCTCCAGGGAGCTAACCTGGACTTTACAACATACCTCTCAAATTGGTGAACATGACAGGAAAAGATAATGAGGAATATTGGAGGGGATGAGGGAAAACTGTGACATTAATATATTGTTGGTGATGTTGTGAACTGATCAACCATTTTAGAGAACACTTTGGAATTTTTTCCAAAGACCTATCGAAATTAGCATACCCTTTGATCCAGCAGTGTTTCTACTGGGCTTATATCCCAAAGAGATCTTAAAGGAGGGAAGATGTGCAAAAATGTTTGTTGCAGCCATTTTTGTATTGGCAAGAAACTAGAAACTGAGTGGAAGCCCATCATTTGGAGAATGGTTGGATAAATTGTGGTATATGAATGCTATGGAATATTATTGTTCTATAAGAAATGACCAGCAGGAGGATTTCAAAAAGGCCAGGAGAGACTTACATAAACTGATGCTGAGTGAAATGAGCAGAAACAGGAGCTCATTTTACAAGGAACTATAAGAATATATGTAATCATAGCGTATTTAAACTCAGCCAGAGTCAGGAACTCAGATTAAGGGAAAAATCTTCAGTCTTTATTGAAGTGAAGAGGTGAAAAAAGATTGCGATAGCAATATGGGCAAGAAGGATTGTGATAGCAATATGGGCAGCTGCAACAGGAAGCCAGCTAGCAGAGCAAGTGGGTCCTGAGCTCTCCTCCCCTTCCTTTTTCACTCCCCTCCCACCCACCAGAATCATCATTTCCTATACAACACATCAGGACTTGCACAAAGAGTGGGAGGGGGCCATTCTTTCTCCAAGCTTATATATTAATAGAGTATGGTCCAATTACTATTTAGCCTCATGTGCTTGGGACCTCAGTGCATCAACTCAAGCCTCAGCCCATTACAAATATATGATGATCAATTCGGTTAGACATGGCTTTTTTTTAACAATGAGATGATCCAGGCCAGTTCCAATGCTCTTGTGATGAAGAGAACCATCTACACTCAGAGAGAGAGGAACTGAGTTTTTATGACAACATAGCATTTTCACTAGTTTTGTTGTAGGTTGCTTGCATTTTATTTTGTTTTTCATTTTTTTATTTGATTTTTCTTGTGCAGCAAGGTAATTGTATAAATATGTATGCATATATTGGCTTTAACATATTTTTACGATTTTTAACATAGATTACTTGTCATCTAGGGGAGTGATTTATGGGGAAGAGGAAAAAAATCAAAACACAAGGTTTTGCAAATATTAATGTTGAAAAATTATCCCTGCATATGTTTTGAAATTTAAAAAAAGCTTTAATTAAAAACATGGGAAATAAATTCTTATTTGATCTTCATTTGGGGAGTTTTAATTTGTTCTTTTTATAGCTTTCTTGATTGCATGCTCATTTCATTGATCTTCTCTTTCTCTATTTTATTTAGTAGCTATTTAAAGATATATAATTTCTCCTATGAACTGCTTTTGCTGCATTCCACAGGTTTTGGTATATTGTCTAATTTTTGTCATTTTTTGGACAAAATTATGGATTAGTTCTGTGTTTTCCTGTTTGATCCACTCATTCTTTAGATTTAGATTATTTAATTTCCAATTGGTTTTTAGACTAGCTTTCTCTAGTCTTTTATTAAATATAATTTTTATTGTATTGTTGTCTGAAAAGGAAACACTTATCATTTCTGGCTTTTTGCATTTTTTGTTAGGTTTTGTGTCCTAAGAGATGGCCAATTTTTGTGAAGGTGCAATGTAGTGCTGAGAAAAAGTTGTATTCCTCTGTGTCCTAATTGCCAGAAGTCTATGATTTTCTAGGATCTTATTAACCACCCAAATTTCTTTTTTGTTTATTTTGTGGTTAGGTTTCTCTGATTCTGACAAGGGAAGGATGAAGTCCACCAATAAAATAAATTTTACATCTATTTCTTCTGGTAACTCAGCTTAAAATCACCTCTTTTTCTGCTCTACCACTTGATGCACATATATTATTTATGTAATCCTATGTCAAAATTGACTTTCCCTCCTTATTTCTTTTAAAAAGATCTATCTATCTATCTATCTATCTATATTGCTTTATCTGAGATAAGAATTTCTTTCCCTGCTTTTTTTTTTTTTTTTGCTTTAGCTAAAGCATAATAAATTGTGCTCCAGTCTTTTAGCTTTACTCTGTATATGTCTTTCTGTGTCAAACATGTTTCTTGTAAACAACATATTATAGGATTCTGTTTTTTTTTAATCCACTTTGCTATTTGCTTACTTTTTTGTGAGAATTCATCACATTCATATTAACAGTTATGATTATCAGCTCTGTATTTCTCTAATTCCTATTTTCTCCCCATATATACATTTTTTCTCTCTTTCCACCTGTCTCTAGTTGTGTGTTTTTTGCACACCTCAGTCACTATCTTCTCTCCTATTACCCCTCCCTCTTTTCTTAATAGTGTTTTTTTACACACTCCACCCACTACTTTATCCTCTCTCAACCCTTCTTCTCTTAACTTTTTCCCTCTTGCTTCTGCCCTCTGTTATGTCCCTGTCCTTCCCTTTTCTTTTCCTTGTTCTTTTTTTACTTCTGTGTAAGGTTAGACATATTTCTATACCCAGCTGAATGATTAAATTATTGTCTCTTTGTCTCAAAACCGATGAGATCAATCTTTATACAAGGCTCATCCCTCTTCCTTCTTTCCCTCAATTTTAAAAGGTCTTTTACACCCCTTCATGTGAACTAGTTGTTCCATTTAACCTCCCCTTTCTTTTTTTTTTCCAGTCAAACTATTTTGCTCCTTTAATGTCTTTTTCTTTGAGGCCATCACATGAAGGACCATTCATAACCACATGCTCAATCCATGTGGTTCCCCCTCTGTCTGCCCCAGTGGCAGATCCAGTTCTTAAGATTTACAAATATTATTTTCCTATCTAAGGATGTAAAGAGTTTAATATTTAAAATTATATTTCTCCCTGTATACTATTTTATTGTTCTCTTGAGTCCTGTGTTTATAGATTACATTTTCTGTTTAGTTCTATTTTTTTCAATAGAAATGATGGGAAGTCTTTTTCTTCAACAGCTCCATCTTCTTCCCTGAAATATGATGCTGAATCTTGCTAGGTAGTTAATTCTTGGTTGTAACCCCAAATCATTTGCCTTCTGGAATATGGCATTCCACACCCTCTAATTCTTTATTGTAATGTTCTCTCTAAAATGTAATGTTCTCTGTTGAGGTTTTCTTCGGGTCTCTAGAGGCAGTCTTCGTTTCAGTTCAAGTAATCACTACATGAGTAGCCAACGGTTAAAGTCCAAATCCTTTATTATCTCTTTTAAAAGTTCTGTTCCCTTTCCTGGGGCCCAGTTAGCTTTCTCAGAGGTCTCTCTCTCTCTCTCTCTCTCTCTCTCTCTCTCTCTCTCTCCTTGGTTCCGAAACCTTGAGCTCCTGCCACCAATCCTCTGCCTCTGCCAGCTTCTGCCTCTAGCTTCCTCCAAATGTCAAGGGTTTATACTTCAGCCTCCAGCCACAACAAAGGTGGAAGATGGAATGAATCTGTCTCAGCCTCTGAGAGCTTCTAGTGTGCTTGTTCCTTTTCCTGAGAGCTTCTAGTTTATATGCCTCACCCTGAGTACACACCAATCATTATATCACTAGGAAACTATTATTTGTTATAGGATTAAATCAATGCTAAACGAGATTTAACCATTGTCTTCTCAATTCCACTTAGTACCTTGTTTCAGGTTCTGACCCATAACATCTCCTTGTAGGATTAAATCAATCATACTGAACCATGCTAAATAATATAACTATTGTCTCTATCAATTCTACTGACTTAGTACCTTGTAAGAATCCTTTGTTTCAAGTTCAGAGTTCTGGCCCATAACACTTTATTGTAGAAGCTGTCAGATCCTGAGTAATGCTGACTGTTGCTCCTTGATATTTAAATTGTATTTGTATGGCAGCTTGCAGTATTTTTTTTCCTTGAGGTTGCAGTTCTGGTCTTTTGCAAGAATGTTCATTGGGATTTTCTTCCTGGGATCTCTGCCCAAAATAAACAATGCATTCTTTCAATGAGTATTCCCCCCTCTGTTTTTAGAGTACTGGGGCAATTTTTCTTAATGATCTCTTGTAGAATGCTATGCAGGCTCTTTTTCTGGTCATGGCCTTCAGGTAGGCCAATAGTTTTTAAATCATCTCTTCTAGATCTATTTTCCGGGATTATTTTTGTTGTTGTTGTTAATGAATTATTTCATTTTTTTCTCCCCCATTTTTCACGCTTTTTAATTTTTTGACTGATTCTTATGGTCTCAAAGAGTCGTTCCCTCTGCCCTGTTGCAGTTTTTTATGTGTGATTTTCTTCAATTATCTTTTGTATCTTTTTTTTTCCCATTTGGCTTATTCTATTGGTTAAGTAGTTGTTTTCTTCACACATTTTTTCCATCCTTCTACAAACTGTTGATTGTCATGCATACCTTTGATTTATTTCCTCATTTTTCCCCTTATACTTCTCTCTTATTTGCCTTTTGAAGTCTTTTATGAGCATTTCCAAGAAATCTCTTTGGGCTTGATTTCAATTTATATCTGAGGATTTTTCTGTAACATTCTGTTCTCCTTTGAGTTTATGTTTTGGTCCGTCTTATCATCACAATAGCTTTCTATGTCCAAGGTTCTTTTCTGTTTCTTGCTTATTTTTATTTTTATTTTTTTTACCTTTAAGGTGGAACTCTGCCCCTGAGCTAAAAGTTGCACTGTCTCAAGATTTCTGTGCAGCTCTGAGTCTTGTCTCTGAGCACAGGGGCTCCTGGTGTGTATAGGCATTGGCTTGGCTGCTCTTTCCAGGAAACAGCCTAGTTTCCCAGAGTTTGCCTTCTGAGCCAGGACTAGAGGCTGCCTCCCTGCCCCCCTACACTGGGGGTCTTTGTTCCTGATTTTCTGTGATTAAAACCCTCTCACTGGCTTTCCCAAAGGCTATCTGAGGAGGACTGAACAACTTTTCAATGCAGTGAGACTGACCTTCTTGATGTTTTTTCAGTCTATCTTGAGCTATATAGTGGTTTCATTCCAGCAGACTGTGCAGAGACTTAGTTTCATGTGGTTTTTGAGGGAAACTGGAAGAGCTTGAGCAACTTCCTGACTTTATTCCTCCATCTTGGCTCCATCCCTGGAACGCAAATCCATTAATCATTGAATAAACTAGCATGAAATACCAAATTTATAACTGACTCAGTTCTGATTTTATAGGTTATTCGTTTACTACAAAGACAAAAATTAAATCCTATCATGGTAAGAATGCTCATGTATTTGATAACTATATTAATTAAAAAAAACTATTTTTATATATCATCATTGCAATAATGTCATGAAAATTTCAACTAAATATGGCATCTCTCAGGAATACAGTTTTAACTTGTTATGATTCAGCATAATCTAAAATCCATTTTCATTATTTCTGAATAGAATTGAGTATGAATTTCAAATAAATGAGGCAATTCTACCAAACTATAATATGAATTGCTTGATGTAGATAAAACAAAGTTATAGGACTCCATTTAAAAATATGTTCAACAAGTCCTTTATCCTATGAAACCTTTTTCTAATAATATGAAAAGCCATTTTGATACATTAAAATATTTTTTTTTCATTTGTAGTAAAGAAAAAGAGAAATTGAAGGCTTTAAGTTGCCAAGAAATTGGCAAGTTAAAATACTAGCATGAACATAACAATTTCGAAGGAATAAGGTGCACGAAAATAGATCTAGGTGATATCCAAAAATCTACAAAATACTATAGGAAAATGGGGTAGCTAGGAAAAGCTTAATACCTACATATGAAACAGCATGAAGAAGATTGATAGATGTCTTAGAATATGTAAAATGCATATGGTAATTAAACGGCTTTGGAGGGGAAAATATTCCTCATTTCACAAATTGCCCCAAAATATAAACCAACAGTTTTATGTTACCAAATTTATCAAATGTAAGGATAATAGTTTATCTCTGGTTGAAGCCTATGAAACTAATAATAAGATCCATAAGAGGAATAAAAAGGATCTTCCTGAATGAAATTCACATGAATTTCACCAAATGTCAAACCCATTTTATCAAATCTCAAACCTGCATCAAAAAAAAAAAAAGGTTTTGAACACATTACTGAGTCATGGAGATATTTTAATAGAAAAAAATGGATCTATGATAGCAATTCCATATCAGGTCACTATCGACCAAAAATTAAAGGGTAACAATGCTTAAGGATTCCAGATATTTTGATTGATAAACATTATGAAAAAAAAGTATTGGAAACTATGAGATATTATTTCCAGCTGCAAAAATTTTTGATCAATCAGATCACTATTAAGACATATCTTACAATTGAGTAGCCAAAATTATGAACTTAAAGATTCCTATAATTTATAAATTAATAAAAGACAAAACTCACTGATAAAATGTAATCCCTTTTATCTTTAAAAATTCAAGAAATGCTTGACTAAAAGCATCATTACATCCAAAATTTCTACCCTTAATTGCTGATTCATGGCACTAATTTTTTTTTAAAGGCAAAGAAGGAATTTTGATACTAAACAGCAATATATTTCACTGTACATAGAATGAAATTCTTTCAAATTGAGACTTAGCAGAATGAATAACAAAACATGTGAAATAGTCTAAGGCAATTTTACCTTTGGTTATTATGCCTTTTACTGGAGTTGCCTTAATGATGCTTTCATTCAGTTTATGGAAGATGAGCTTACATCCCAATGCATTTATTCAATTATGAAATGTAAAAATGTTATTTATATGTGCAATAACTCAAAGAATATTAATAATTTAAGAATAGCCAGTTGTCCCAGAGCTATTTGTATCTGACCTTCTTTTTTAAAAAATGAGAAGAATATGAGGAATACAACATATAACTTTGTGACATTTTTAGAAGGATCACGAACTAGACAATCTTCTAAGAATAAACAAATGTCTCCCTTTATAATGATAGGTCATGAGACTTGTGTAGCAATGAAAAAAGATTCAGTTACAAAAAATGTAGCTACTTTCACCTGTCCTAGATCTTTGCCTGATAGACATTTTTAAAAATTAGGTGCTTAGGGATTCATTGCAATAGAAATTCATGATAAAGTCTTTTTTTTTTGCCTTTAATACTTTAAGTAAAAAAAAAAAATCAAGAAGCATTCATTCTACCTGAAAAAAGTGTGAGAAAAATAATTTAAAATGTATAGGAAGGGCAAAAAGTACAAATAGTTTATTTTTCGTTCTAGGCATGACTCATTTTGCAATATTCTTTGTTTTAATTGTTGTATTTGAGATTATACCAAAAGAGTTTTATTTAAAAAATAGCATTATTTAAGAATGGAAATGTCTAATCTGAAAGATAGTCAATTCCTTGACACTGAAGACATTCAAGGTATAGGATGAACAACCCCTTGTCAGTGATACAGTAAAGGGAATTTATATTTCATGAAAGATTAAACTAGATAACCTCTGAGGTGTTGTTTTGATGATACTCCTCAGTCATTCTCTGAATAGGTTGGGCTTGAAGAAAACTAGTAAAGTCAGCAAAAGTTGTATCATAAATTTCTAAACTGTCAGACATGGTAGAACTTCTAAAATCCTGAAACCCATAAAGGCTAAGATTGACAGATCTCTTGAGATGAACAGTTCTGAGTTAAAATGCATTGATTCAATTGGATATCCAAATAAAGTCAAATATTAATGAATTTATTGAGGGAATTCCCCAGGCACCAAGGAGGCCACCAAGCTGCCAAATTAGGAAGAAACCAAGCCAGGATAGAAACAGAACAGTTAAAATTTCCCATTCTTATCTTTAGTGAAAATATCATGCAAATGGTCAGAGCCTTTCCAGGATCATCCCAGGATGAGACAAAAAGAGATAAAAAGACAGAGAAACAGAGGCAGAGAGAGAGAAACAGACACAGACACAGAGAGATACAGAAGTAGAGAGACAGAGACAGAGACAAAGACAGATCAACAAAGCAAACAGAAATAGAGCAATAGAAAAAGAGCTAGACAGAAAAAGAGACGTGACACAGACACAGACAGAAAAAGAAAGAGAAACAGAAAGATGAACAGAGAGAAAAGAGAAAAAGAGGTTGTAATTTACATATACATAGGTAACTACTTAAATATATAGATTTATAAGGAGATAAATGAAAAAGAGATAGATAGAAAGATGTATAAAATTAAAAGAATTTAGACCTAAGAAGAAACAAAATAAAAAATCAAATGCAACTGTTCAATTGAAGAGAATAGAAAATGTAGTTTATGAAAAAGAAAATAACACTTTAGATTTGAAAACTAGAGACTTAAGAAAATATATTAATTCTACTGCTTAGAACTGTAAGACTTTGGACAAATAATTTCCCTACACTTTGTTCTCAGTTTTCTCAACTATGAAACAAAATAATTTGTATAGATTATTTTAACCTCTATTCCAGCTCTAATTCTCAGAGAAGGGAAATAAAGCTAATAGCAAATGTGTAGAGCCTGAACTACAAGTTGATTCTTCTGAATCTTTTCAAGCTGTTCTTTTCACATCACTGGTGTGTTCCTCTTGCCAAAAGCTGAGGTAAGATGAGTAGCTTGAAAGCTATTGCTATTGAAAGATATGAAAGATAACACTATTTGAATGATGAAGATTACTAGATTGTCCCAGCTTTTATTCAATACACATACACACACACACACACACACACACACACACACATACACTTATGGCATAAGGCCAGCTTAAACTTCTGAAATACTTAGTTTTTTAAATAGGGGGCCAGTTCACTGTCCCTCAGACTGTTGGAGGGCTGAACTATAGTAAAAACAAAAACTTTGTTTTATGGGTCTTTAAATAAAGAAACTTCATAGCCCTAGGTGAGGGGGATAAATGTCCTTAGATGCCAAATCTGGCCCGTGGGCAGTAGTTTGAGGACCCCTGATCTAGACCTTCATCCCTTTAGCAAACCAGTGATTGCTAATCTGTGAAATCATAGCACTTGAAATCAAGGAATGTGGAAGGTAAGGAATGAAGGATAAGCTGAATTAATTACTAAGATAGCAAAGAGTCTGAGTAGAAAGTATAAGAATTCAATGGAAAATCTATATTCAAACTAGAAACTCCAAGAAATCTCATCAGAATGATATAATAAAGTCAAAAACCACTGAATGAAAGTTATGAGGAAATAAATATTTCCAACATAAAGCAGCATAGTTTAAAATAGAAAAAAAAAAAAAAAAAAAAGAAAAAATGTTCCTTACCCCACCACTCTAACTCATCCCCAAAACACAAACACATGCTTCTTTTTGCCAAATTACTAGCACCAAGCTAAAATTCCTGTCTGGACCTTTCTCATTTGCAAGAAAAAAGATGTGATTTGCCCAATCTTATCTATATTTGATGGTTTGACTTATACCTCTGTTGTTTGTAGAATGATGTGAGGAAATAGGATAATTTTTGCCTTGCTAGAAGGTACACGGTAGGCCACATAGAACTACCATAAGTATATATTCAGCTAAATTGCAGATCAGAATTTGAGTAATATTGCCTCTAAATGTAAATGTATTTACTGCCTCACATAAAAAAATCGTCATGTCCAACCTACTAATTTATACACAAAAGAAAAAAAAAGATTTATAGCTGCATGGTTTATCCAACTCTAAAATCCCTATGACTTCCATTTTTTCACATTAACCTATTTTCAATGTGTGTTGAGGATAATTTCAACAGCTTTCTTCAGATTCAAGCACGTAGGGGTACTTTGCTCCAGTGTGCTACAAATGATTATTGAGTTTTTAAAAAGCTTTGAAGAAGATGCTTTGCACTAAAATACTATCTATGATTTCAGAAAAGTGGAGTACTAGTCTACAGATTAATATAGAATTGGACAATAAGAGTTCTAACCCTAGATGAGAGGGATAGTAAAAGTCCTTTTGAGCTCTAAAATAAGAAATTTTCAAAAAATAATTGAATATTAGAGAATGATAGAATGAAAGCTGATGGATGGATGGATAGATAGATAGAGATGAATAGATAGATAATAAGATAGATAGCTTGAAATAAGCAGAACCAGGAAAACAATATATTATAACTACAGCAGTGAAAAAAATCACTTAATCCAGAATGAAAACAAAAATATACAAATAGACTTGGCCCATTAAAAATCAAAGTAAAGATATTTCCCCAAATTCCTTTGTTAAAATGGAAGTTCACAAATTTGAAATATTGAATAATGTCATTGAATAATATGTGTTGATTGTTTTTGGTGATTACTTTTTTCTCTTCTCACTTATAAAATGTATTTGTTGTAAAAAAAAAAAAAAGATTGTGAGGGAAAATGGAAAAAATACTGGAAAAATAGAAAAATCAATAAAAGTAAAAGTAACTACAGTCCTTCAAAAACAACAGAATTTGTTCTCTTTTATGTTCTCTTTCCTTTGATATTCTGCTGCACATAAACATCCTTAAGCGGGCTGCCTGTATTTCTTTTCCATTTTCCACTTAAAGAGACTATATATGGACATGAATTGTGTTTACCAAAGGTAAGATACAGCCACATACTCACATACACCTGTGTTTGTTTGTGTGTATATAATTGTGTTTATATGTATAAATACTTATACATCTATACACACTCTAAGTATTGTGTATTTATGGAGGCGTGTGTGTGTGTGTGTGTGTGTGTAAAAGGGTGGGCTTGTATGTATGCATATTGTTTTTTGGGTGATAAACTACCAAATATGAAAGAACATTCTGTCTAAAGCAAACTAGAGCAAGAAATGCAGAGAAAATCATCCACAAGTACATAGGCTCCAAGGCCTCATCCTTGGAGTCTTCCCAATTTGATTAGATAGTAAAAATATCTAATTCTATGATTTAATTACTCTGTATGTTTGTTTTCTTATTTGGGAAATGAAGAAGTTGTTTTCTGCCATGTTTACTTACTTTATAGGCTCATTGTAAGGATCTGTATAATATAGAAGGAAAGAATAATGAATTAGGATTTAGAAGAGCTGAATTTGAATCCTACATTTCCTATTTTATTTTGGGCCAAATAATTTACCTTTTCTGGATCTTAAGATCATTTTCAAATTAAGGAGATTGGACCAGATAATCTATAAGACCCTTACTGCAACAAATCCCATGATAACAATGGAATACATTATGGACTTTACATTTATATTTAAATGAACAGCCATAATCAATCTCTTCCTTCTTGAAGTTCTCATTTAATTTTACTTAGACTCAATGTACTTATTTTATCATAAATAAAAATATGTAATATGAAAATAAATGCATCACAATATAATATAGTTTAATTATTTGTGTTTTTTAATTAGGCCACACATGACACTGGATTTTACTGATAAATAATCCCATCATCAGTTAAGATTACCAAGTCTCTTTAATCTGCTGCTATTATTATAATATTCTTCTATATTTACTCCCAAACTGATCCATATAACATGAGAGATCTTTTATGTCTTTTAACATTGGATAGTTTGAAAAATAATAGATTGTCTAGTATTCCTCCATTTTCTCTATAAAATTGCTCCCTTTCATTTCTGACCATTTCTGTCCTTCTGATGTCCATTCATTACATGCAAGAAATCTTCAATAAAGTGATTACCTTTTTTATCTTACATAAACTTAACATTTTTCTTTAAATTTGATACTTCTATGACTGAACTTCTGAAAACTTCTTTACCAAATTATTCATGACAACTGTTACTACAATGACTTCAAATGTCAGAAGTCCTAACTTCCAGCCCATTCTTCTGCTACTTAATCATTAAACAAATGAGTAGGATTGAGAAATATATATTTCTGTCAACTTCATTAAACTTATACCCTCACTCCATAAAGTACTGAAAAGTAACCTAAAGTTCTAATGGTCTCTGTTCTTTTGCTCATTCACTGGTAAAATGAAGAATATAAAACAAGGATTTTTTTCTAATTATAAATTCAAGAATCATGAAAATTATAAATGTATCAGTTTATTGACTTAACCACAAGATGGTGCTCTTTAATATACAACCTATTAATTCTCTTTTAAAGTGGGAAATCTAGAGAGTTAAGGGAATATGTCAGATTTTTCTTAATGGGATACATAATTGTCTAATGCATCCCCACTTTTTACTCCTGATTTACCCCTTAGGGTACATTCAAAGTGTTCTTCTTTTTTTTTTTTTTTCAAAAACATAGCTGCAAATAAATAGAATAGGTATATAAAATAGGAGTCTTGCCGATCTTTCAAAGTTTTCAAATATTCTGCTAGAACAATGTTAAAAAAAATCCAAAACTATTGAAGAAAAGTGTTCAGAAATAACATATTACTTGGGGATCTTTTTTTGCTTGCTGCTGCTAAAAAGTTGCTGCTATCATTGGGAAGCTATTTGGATAATAAAATAATAATAAAAATAATTTACATATAGCATTTTAATGTCTGCAAAGCACTTTAAAATATTTCTCTCTTTTTCTGAATGAATTCAGAATTTGTTTTCATTCAAATTCAAGCTTTGTTGTGTGACTTTGTGAAAATTAATTCACTTACTCATTTTCTTCAGTCAAATAATGAAGAGTTTAGACCTGTGATGAAGGCCTCACTATAAAGTGGGGGCATTGTTATAAGTGGAAAGAATGTTGGGTTAAGAATTAAATAAGCTTGATTTGAAAGTTTTCTGCCACTTAATGACTCAGTGATTACATAAAAATTTTGTGCCTCATTTTCCTTTTATGTAAAAGGAAGGGATTAAAACAGACATTTTCCAACATTCCTTCTAACTACATCTTAAATATTGTATCATCCTTGGAGTCTTTCCAACACTTCTTCCCAACTAGATCCTAAGAATCTAACAAAACTATAATATGTGTGTGTGTGTGTGTATGCAAATCTATAAATGAAGCTTGTAAATAATAACACAAATCAGAAAGAAGGAATATATCTCAAACATAAAATAAATAAAACAAAACAAAGACATTAAAATCCAGATATTTGGGGAAAATGAGCAAAATAATGCGTTAACACTGAGGGAGGAAGGTTGCAGGGATGAACTCAAAGGGAATTTGCTCAAAGTATAAAATCCAAATGTCATAGAGTTTGAGAGAAGATAAGAATATGGTTCTTCTATCAATGGGAGTAAGAACTTTTGAATGAAAAACAGGAGTTGTGTGATGAAAATATAAGGGCAAATAATTGTGTTTCTGTTTTATAACCTAGAGTCATGTTGCCCTTGGCTATTTCTTTCTAAAAGTTTGCAACAAGCCTTTCTCTTTTAGTTCATTTCCTTAAAACCTCACATTTCCTTGAAATAACTGATACATAATATCATTAGCAAGCCAGAGCAGTCAACTTTAAAATAAAATTGTAGTTAAAGAGAGTGCAAAGACAAAAACAAACAAACAAACAAAAAACACATTGTTCTAGAACTCTGAGGAGGGAGTAGACACAAAGTAGATCCAATTGTGGTCACTGTTGAGGTCCCATTAACAACATTACTATTAACTACCAGATATTATTTACTTCTCTCTTAGGAAGAATTGGTCCACTAACAGAAAAGAGTATCTTTTGCCTCACTTGTAAATTCTGGGTCTGTTTTGCTTCTTTGGCATTCCACTCAATGTAATAGGATAGATAGAAAATATTGTATATGTCTTTGATATTATGAGCCCATTGAAAATGAGAAGTTATTTAATTGCCTGACTCAGTACGCAGTTAAAATTCAATATATTTTTTCTTATTCTCTTGTTTTAGTTGATTGAATATTTGGGAATACATTTGAGGATTTTTTGGTAAAGATATTGGAGGACTTGAAAATTTTCTTTTCCAGTTCACCTTACAAATGGTGGAACTGAGGCTAAGTTAAATTATTTGTCCATTTGTTGTACAGAAAATAAAAAACTGAGACCAAATTTGAACTCAATAAAATGAATCTTCCTAATGCTAATTCTAGTGATTTATCCAGTGTGTGACATCTACTTGCCCCTAATATTTCTTTACTGGGAGCAAAGGGAGCTGAAGTAGAGAAGGAAAGTTTACTAATGTTCGCCCTTGGGCAATGGGGAGATTGTAAATTAATATTCTTAACTACCATCCTGGGTAGTTTCAGTTAAGTACAGAATAGTAGTGTTAGGTCCCTAAAGTGTGTACTAGTTCCTTTTTGCCAGGAGAAATTCTATGACATGACATGTTATTATTCAATAATAGCCAGTGGAGTTTAAAATAAAATTTCTCTGCATTTGGATATTTCTTTCTTTTTTCTAGTATAATTATTTATTTTTAACACACACTGTTTTATGAAACATGTTGGGAGAGAAAAATCAGAACAAAAGGGAAAAAAAAAAACATGGGTGAAATAAAAACAAAAAGAAAGAAGTAAACATAGTATGTGTTGACTTACATTCAGTTACTGCTTTTTCTTGGTGCAGATGGCATTTTCTGTCCAAAGTTTATTGAGATTGCTTTGGATTGAAGTGGATTGTGTTTCCTTTAAGAAACTAGTCCTTTCAGATTGATTTATTCCTTTCTGATTCCCAACTCCTCCTCACTGATGAATTATCAATTCAGGAAGCTAGGACCTTTGATTCACAAATCCTGGTCAAAAGCACCCCTTTTAGGAGATCTGGGCTTGTCCCAACCCACAGTCTGAGCCAACTTGGGACTCCACCCATGGGCCCCTTTAGCTAAATCTCTCATTATAAAAGAGCCAAGCTGGAGTCTTCTCTTTGCAGAGGTTCCAAACATGTCAGCCATACGCCTGGCATGCCAAGGATCTCTGCCCACTGGAATAATATTTCCAGTGCCCTCTTTTCTTTATCTAACACCTTTTACTAACTAGACTTTAACCTTACTTCCTATGCCCATAATAAAGCTCTTTTATCAATCTAGTTTTTCGAGTCTGTAAATTCCTTTACAGGGGACTCTTGTGCCGCCACTAGACCTCATTTAACTCTCTACTATTGCACCGAATCCAAAGGGGTTGCAGGGGAGTGCTATTTGACTCCCTGTACCCCAAACCTGCCACTAGAACTCATTTTCATTTTGGTACCTCAAATCTAAACCTCATCAGGATCACTTAACCACATAGAAGAACTAAGTCTTACATAGTTGATCCTCACACTTTCTTCCTGATATTCTGTACAGTTTGTTCTGTTTGTCTCATTCAGCATCACTTTGTGTTTATCATTGCAGGTCATTCTAAAACCAGCTTGTTCATTAATTTTCTTTCTTTTTTTTTTTTTTTTTTTGGCAGGAATCATTAATTTATTCTCATCCAAAAATGACTGAGGACTGTGATTGCACCAAGAGAATGTGATTCCCCTCACTGTTAGTCTTTTTTTTTTTTCTTTTTATGACTGTATCTTTTTTTTTTAATTTTTATTTAATAATTACTTTATATTGACACTCGTTTCTGTTCCAATTTTTTTCCCTCCCTCCCTCCACCCCCTCCCCTAGATGGCAAGCAGTCCTTTATATGTTGGATATGTTGCAGTATATCCTAGATACAATATATGTTTGCAGAACCGAACAGTTCTCTTGTTGCATAGGGAGAATTGGATTCAGAAGGTATAAATAACCCGGGAAGAAAAACAAAAATGCAGATAGTTCACATTCGTTTCCCAGTGTTCTTTCTTTGGGTGTAGCTGCTTTTGTCCGTCATTTATCAATTGAAACTCAGATCTCTTTGTCAAAGAAATCCCCTTCCATCAAAATATGTCCTCATACAATATCGTTGTCGAAGTGTATAATGATCTCCTGGTTCTGCTCATTTCACTTAGCATCAGTTCATGTAAGTCTCGCCAGTCCTCTCTGTATTCATCCTGCTGGTCATTTCTTACAGAACAATAATATTCCATAACATTCATATACCATAATTTACCCAGCCATTCTCCAATTGATGGGCATCCATTCATTTTCCAGTTTCTAGCCACTACAAACAGGGCTGCTACAAACATTTTGGCACATACAGGTCCCTTTCCCTTCTTTAGTATTTCTTTGGATATAAGCCCAATAGAAACACTGTTGGATCAAAGGGTATGCACAATTTGATAATTTTTTGGGCATAATTCCAGATTGCTCTCCAGAATGGTTGGATTCGTTCACAACTCCACCAACAATGCAATAGTGTCCCAGTTTTCCCGCATCCCCTCCAACATTCATCATTATTTTTTCCTGTCATCTTAGCCAATCTGACAGGTGTGTAGTGGTATCTCAGAGTTGTCTTAATTTGCATTTCTCTGATCAATAATGATTTGGAACACTCTTTCATATGAGTGGTAATAGTTTCAATTTCATCCTCTGAAAATTGTCTGTTCATATCCTTTGACCATTTATCAATTGGAGAATGGCTTGATTTCTTATAAATTTGAGTCAGTTCTCTATATATTTTGGAAATGAGGCCTTTATCAGAACCTTTAACTGTGAAAATGTTTTCCCAGTTTGTTGCTTCCCTTCTAATCTTGTTTGCATTAGTTTTATTTGTACAAAGGCTTTTTAATTTGATGTAATCAAAATTTTCTATTTTGTGATCAGTAATGGTCTCTAGTTCATCTTTGGTCACAAATTTCTTTCTCCTCCACAAGTCTGAGAGATAAACTATTCTATGTTCCTCTAATTTATTTATAATCTCGTTCTTTATGCCTAGGTCATAGACCCATTTTGATCTTATCTTGGTATATGGTGTTAAGTGTGGGTCCATGCCTAATTTCTGCCATACTAATTTCCAATTATCCCAGCAGTTTTTATCAAATAATGAATTCTTTTCCCAGAAGTTAGGGGCTTTGGGTTTGTCAAACACTAGATTGCTATAATTGACTATTCTGTCTTGTGAACCTAGCCTTTTCCACTGATCCACTAATCTATTTCTTAGCCAATACCAAATGGTTTTGGTGACTGCTGCTTTATAATATAATTTTAGATCAGGTACAGCTAGGCCACCTTCATTTGATTTTTTTTTTCATTAATTCCCTTGAGATTCTCGACTTTTTATTGTTCCATATGAATTTTGTTGTTATTTTTTCTAGATCAATAAAATATTTTCTTGGAAGTCTGATTGGTATAGCACTAAATAAATAGATTAGTTTAGGGAGTATTGTCATCTTTATTATGTTCGCTCGGCCGATCCAGAGCACTTAATATTTTTCCAATTATTTAAGTCTGACTTTATTTGTGTGGAGACTTTTTTATAATTTTGCTCATATAATTCCTGACTTTCCTTTGGTAGATAGATTCCCAAATATTTTATGGTATCAACAGTTATTCTGAATGGAATTTCTCTTTGTATCTCTTGCTGTTGGGTTTTGTTGGTGATGTATAAAAATGCTGAGGATTTATGGGGATTTATTTTGTAGCCAGCTACTTTGCTAAAATTATGAATTATTTCCAATAGCTTTTTAGTAGAATCTCTGGGGTTCTCTAGGTATACCATCATATCATCTGCAAAGAGTGATAGTTTGGTTTCCTCATTGCCTACTCTAATTCCTTTAATTTCTTTCTCGACTCTTATTGCCGAGGCTAGTGTTTCTAATACGATATTAAATAATAATGGTGATAGTGGGCAACCTTGCTTTACTCCAGATCTTACTGGGAAAGGTTCCAGTTTTTCCCCATTGCATATGATGCTTACTGATGGTTTTAAATATATGCTCCTGACTATTTTAAGGAAAAGTCCATTTATTCCTATGCTCTCAAGTGTTTTTATTAGGAATGGATGTTGGATTTTATCAAATGCTTTTTCTGCATCTATTGAGATGATCATATGGTTTTTATCTGTTTGGTTATTGATATAGTCAATTATGCTAATAGTTTTCCTAATATTGAACCAGCCCTGCATTCCTGGTATAAATCCTACTTGGTCATAGTGTATTATCCTGGTGATGATTTTCTGTAATCTTTTTGCTAATATTTTATTTAAGATTTTAGCATCAATATTCATTAGGGAGATTGGTCTATAATTTTCTTTCTCTGTTTTCAGCCTACCTGGTTTAGGTATCAGTACCATGTCTGTGTCATAAAAGGAGTTTGGTAGGACTCCTTCAATCCCTATTTTTTCAAATAGTTTATATAACATTGGAGTTAATTGTTCTTTAAATGTTTGGTAGAATTCACATGTAAATCCATCTGGTCCTGGGGATTTTTTCTTAGGGAGTTGATTGATAGTTTGTTCTATTTCTTTTTCTGAGATGGGACTGTTTAGGATATTTACTTCTTCCTCTGTTAGTTTGGGCAAGCTGTATTTTTGGAGGTATTTTTCTATTTCATTTAAGTTGTCGAATTTATTGGCATAAAGTTGGGCAAAGTAACTCCTAATTATTGCTCTAATTTCCTCTTCGTTAGTGGCGAGTTCTCCCTTTTCATTTTTAAGACTAACAATTTGATTTTCCTCTTTCCTTTTTTTAATCAGATTTACTAAGGGTTTGTCTATTTTGTTGGTTTTTTCATAGAACCAACTCTTAGTTTTATTAATCAATTCAATAGTTTTTTTACTTTCAATTTTATTGATCTCACCTTTTATTTTTAGAATTTCAAGTTTAGTGTTTGACTGGGGGTTTTTAATTTGTTCCTTTTCTAGCATTTTTAATTACAAACCCAATTCATTGATCTTCTCTTTCTCTATTTTATACAAATAGGCCTCTAGAGTTATGAAATTTCCCCTTATTACCGCTTTGGCTGCATCCCATACATTTTGGTATGATGTCTCATTATTGTCATTTTCTTGGGTGAAGTTATTAATTATGTCTATGATTTGCTGTTTCACCCAATCATTCTTTAGTATGAGATTATTTAGTTTCCAATTATTTTTTGGTCTACTTCCCCCTGGTTTTTTGTTGAATGTAATTTTCATTGCATTGTGGTCTGAAAAGGATGCATTTACTATTTCTGCCTTACTGCATTTGAGTTTGAGGTTTTTATGTCCTAATATATGGTCAATTTTTGTATAGGTTCCATGAACTGCTGAAAAGAAAGTGTATTCCTTTCTGTCTCCATTACATTTTCTCCAGAGATCTATCATATCTAACTTTTCTAGTATTCTATTTACCTCTTTGACTTCTTTCTTATTTATTTTGTGGTTTGATTTATCTAATTCTGAGAGTGCAAGGTTGAGATCTCCCACTATTATAGTTTTACTGTTTATTTCTTCTTGCAGCTCTCTTAGTTTCTCTTTTAAGAATTTAGATGCTACCCCACTTGGTGCATATATGTTTAATATAGATAGTGCTTCATTATCCATGCTACCCTTTAGCAAGATATAGTGTCCTTCCTTATCTCTTTTAATTAGGTCAATTTTTGCTTTAGCTTGATCTGAGATCAGGATGGCTACCCCTGCTTTTTTGACTTCACCTGAAGCATAGTAGATTTTGCTCCAACCTTTTACCTTTAACCTGCATGTATCTCCCCGCTTCAGGTGTGTTTCCTGTAAACAACATATTGTAGGATTCTGGCTTTTAATCCATTCTGCTAACCGCTTCCTCTTTATGGGGGAGTTTACCCCATTCACATTTATGGTTAGAATGACCAATTCTGTATTACTTGCCATCTTGCTAACCCCGGTTTATGCATTTCTCCCTTCTTTCCCCTTTCCCCCCCTTCCCAGTATTAAGCTTGTGAGCACCACTTGCTTCTCACAGCTCTCCCTTTTTAGTATCCCTCCCCTCACCTTAGAGTTCCTCCCCCTATCTTACTCCTTTCCCTCCCAGTTCCCGTATTCCCTTCCGCTTAGCTTATTCCTTCCCTTTTCACTTTTCCCTTCTCACTTTTCAATGAGGTGGGAGAAGTTTCACCATAGATTGAATATGGCTTAAGATTTTTCACTTAAAGCCAATTCTGAAGGCAGTAAGATACCCACTATATTCATCCCCCTCCATTCTTTCTCTCAGATATAATAGGTTTCCTATGCCTCTTCATGAGATGTACTATGCCCACTTTACCCTTTTTCTGATACAATGTCCTTTCCACATCAATTTCTAGAACAAGGTATACATGTATTCTTTATACATCTATATAGTCAAAATATAGTTCCCAAGATTAATCTTTACCTTTTTAGATTTCTCTTGAGTTCTATATTTGTAGATCAAACTTTTTGTTAAGTTCTGGTTTTTTCATCAGAAATAGATGAAATTCGCTTACTTCGTTGAATGTCCATCTTCTTCCCTGGAAAAAGATGCTCATTCTCGCTGGGTAAGTTATTTTTGGTTGCATACCAAGTTCCTTAGCCTTTCGGAATATCATATTCCAGGCCCTTCGATCTTTTAATGTGGATGCTGCCAGATCCTGGGTGATCCTTATTGTGGCTCCTTGATACTTGAATTGGGTTTTTCTACCCGCTTGCAATATTTTTTCTTTCATCTGAGGGTTCTGGCATTTGGCCACTATATTCCTTGGTGTTTTGATTTTAGGATCCCTTTCAGTGGGTGATCGATGAATCCTTTCAATGTTTATTTTTTCCTCTGTTCCTATGACTTCTGGGCAGTTCTCTTTGATAATTTCCTGGAAAATAGTGTCCAGGCTCTTTTTTTCATCATGTTTTTCTGGGAGTCCAATGATTCTCAGATTGTCTCTCCTGGATCTGTTTTCCAGGTCTGTTGTCTTCCCCAGAAGGTATTTCACATTTTTCTCCATTGTTTGATTTTTTTGGATTTCTTGACTGATTCTTCTTGTCTCCTCGAGTCATTCAATTCCACTTGTTCAAGTCTGATTTTCAGTGAAGTGTTCTCTTCACTCACTTTTTAAAAATCTTTTTCTAATTGTCCAATTGAGTTCTTTTGTTCTGTGGAATTTTTTTCCATTTCGCCAATTTTGTTTTTTAGAGAGCTGTTTTCTGTTTCCAGTTCACTAATCCTATTTTTCAAGGATTTTACTTCTTTATCCACTCTCTCTTTAACTGACTTCTCCAGGCTCTTTTGCCAAGCCTCCCTCTCCTTTTCCCAAGCTTCTCTCTCCTTTTGCCAAGCCTCACTCTGCTTTCCCCATTTTTCTTCTAGTTCCCTTGTGAGAGCCTTTTTAATCACTTCTATGAGGTTCATCTGTGCTGAGGAATAGATCATCTCCTCCTTTGGGGATTCACCTGGGGACTGCCTGTTTTTAGTCTCCTCAGGATTTAGAGTCTGCTCTCTATCTGTGTAGAAGCTGTCAAGGGTTAAAGTCCTCTTCAGCTTCTTGCTCATTCTGTCTATTAATCAGAGACAAACTACCAAAGAAAAACAGAAAAAACTGGAGTCTTTCTTTGGGGGAGGGGTTGGGTATGTTATCGAGCTTCCTCTACAGACTGCAGGGGGCAGCAGTGAGGCACTAGCAGGACTGTGCTGCGCCTGCGCTCTGAGATCCCAGAGCGTGCTGAGTCACTGTGGGGGGGAAGGAGGGGCGGCCAGGTCCCGAGAGACTCCAGCTGTTTGGGGTTGTATTCTTCAGCCCCGGTGTTTTTAGCTTCTCTGCTGGGCTGCTGACTTGCTGCTGGAGTAAAGTATCCAAACCTGTAGCGAAGCTCTCCCCGCAGAGACGGCTGCGATCACTCCCCACCCCCTCTCAGCTCTGCTCCCGTGCTCTCACTGCCGCTGCCCTCAGCCTGCGCCCGATCTAAAACTGCCCCAGCCCTCCAGTAAAGACAGACCTTTCTTGGCAGATCTCAAGGATGGCTTCTCTTGGTAACTATATGTGGGTTTTTTTCAGTCAAGCATTGATTCAGAGGCTTGTAATGAAGTGGATAGTGAGAGAAAGCGCGGAGCTTATGCAACTGTGAGCCTCCTCTCCGCCATCTTAACCGGAAGTCCCTTGTTCATTAATTTTCATAGAACAATAATATTCCATTGTCTTCATATACCACAGCTTGTTCAGCCATGCTTCAATTGATGGGCATCTACTCATTTTCAAATTCTTTACTATTACAAAAATAGCTGCTTTAAACATTTTTGCACATGTGGGTACTTTTCCCAATTTTATGATTCCCTTAGTTATTTGCATCTTTTTTCACATAAACTGCAGGTAAGAAAATGGATAATAATATTTAAAATGAAAAAAAAAATGAAGCTCACTTATTACCACACCATCACATGTAGAACATCAAAGCAGAGATTCAAAACAAAATCTCACTTGTCTCTCTGTGTATACTTTTTTTAAGCATTTGTTAGTTTATATAGGAAATATTTCACCTTTTTACATATGTAAATAGATTCACTATTCATTATGTCATTATTTTTATATAGTCATTTGTGATCTGTTTTCTGTTGCATCAAGATATATGTGACATTTGGCCTTTTGGATTATTCATAAGTTTAGCCTCCAATTTATCAAGCAAATTGTTGTTATTGTTATTTGCTTTTTTAGTTTGTATTTTGTTTTATCTTGCTATGTTTTTATTCTTAACACCCTGATAAATCAGCATATTGTTTAATCACTAAAATTGTGTCAGACTTTTCATAACCCCAGTTGAAGTTTTCTTTGTAAAAATATTGAAATGTTTTGCCATTTTCTTCTCTGGCTTATTTTCTTTTTTATATGAAGAAATTGAGGCAAATGGGGTGCTAGCAAGTTTTTAAGGCTGGATGTGAGCTCAAATCTTCCTGATCCAGGACTTATAGCCTATCCACTGTGCCACTGAGCAGTGCAAAATCAATATGCTATTGCTCAGCTCAATCCTCTATTTTTCTGGCTCAAGAAAATGAAGTACAAATTTGAATTTTTTTTCTTTTTTGCTCCATCACCCTACTTCAATTCAAAATTACCTTAATGGGCAAGAAATAAAACAATTCTTTTTAACAATCATAACTACAGACATATATACACACACACACATACTTGTGTATATATGTATGTATCTACACAAACATATAAACATGCATATATACTCACATATATAACACATATACATATGCATAACACCTTTATATAATTCTTCTTTATCTTTTTATTAAAGCTTTTTATTTTCAAAAATATACATGGATCATTTTCAACATTTACCTTTAAAAAACCTTGTGTTCCAATTTTTTTCCTTCCCTTACCCCAATCCCTCCACTAGATGGCAAATAATCCAATATGTTAAATATGTGAAATTCTTTTCTACATATTTCCACAATTATCATGCTGCATAAGAAAAATCAGATCAAAAGGGAAAACATGGAGAAAGAAAACAAAATGCTAGCAAAGAACAACAAAAACAGAGAAAATACTATGTTATGACCCATACTATGTCTCCACAGTCCTTTTTCTGGTTGCTACTGGCATTCTTCATGATGGGACCATTGAAACTAGCCTGAATCATCTCACTGTTGAAAAGAATCACATCCATCAGAGCCAATGATCATATAATCTTGCTATTGCTGTGGTTCCTCTCCTGTTTCTGCTCACTTCACTTAGCATCAGTTCATATAAATCTCTCCAGTTCTTTCCAAAATTATTCTGCTGATTATTTCTTATAAAACTATAATATTCCATTACATTAATACACTGTAACTTATTCAGCCATTCTTCAACTGATGGGAATTGTTGGAATCCTTACTAACTGCTAAGTAATTAGAGTTGATCTAATCTTACAAGAAGTTGTTTTGGCCAGAACCTGAAACAAGGTACTAAGTAGAACTACCCATAATCCCTCTCTCTGGAAGGAGCATAAATAGGCCAATGGGCCAATCGGAGAGTTCGAGAGAGCAAGAAGCTACAAGTCGAGATTTCACCGGAATGACATGAAGACTGGAGCTGGCTGGAGGCTGAAGACAGCAGAGGCAGAGGCTGAAGGACCAGACCTTTGGATTTAAAGACATTTGGAGAGAGCTCTTGGAACCAAGCAGAGAGATAGGCCTCTAAGCTAACCGGGCTAGAAGAAAAAGATCACCACATTTTGGCGCCCTGAACGTGGGACAAACAGACCCCTCAGTGGATTTCAGTGGAAAAGCTCCGATCCTGATTCAAGTGGAAAAGCCTCTGATCCTGATCCAGTGGAAAAGACTCTTCAACCCAGAAATTAGGGTGAGTGCAATAAAGAAATTTTGCTAAAAGAGTTAAAGTAGAATTTCATCTAAGATGGGACAGATATTTAGAAAACAGCCTTCTGTTTCTGTTCAAGGAAAATGTTTAGAGAGCATTGTCAAAATTATGGAAAGCCAAGGTTTAATTATAAGTTTACAGCAAATCACTGAATTTTTACAAATTGTAAAGGACATATGTCCTTGTTTCTCTCTTGATAAGGAATTAGATCTAAATGAATGGAAATTGGTTGGAGAGGATCTTTGTCAATTCTATGATAAAAATGGGCCTAACTCAATAATTAATACATATAATGTAATACAATTGGCTATAAGAAGTTATTTAAGTGATAGAATGATGAAAAGGAAAGTACAGGAGGAAGAAATGCCAACTTTACTAGGTGAAAAGGAGGACGAATCAGATGAGAATGGATTTAATTACAATTCTGAGTATGATACTTCACAGCAGGAGGAATTAGGTGATTCCACATCTCATGACCCTCCCCCGCAATTAACCCTTCATGGGTGGAACAAGGGGGAGGGAGAGAGGCAGAAACACAGTCAGCTTCTCCTATAAAGCAGAATTTGACAAGATTAGAAAAAGCAATAATTAAAGCAAAAAATGAAGGAGAAGATATATCTGATTTTATAAATGCATATCCTGTGATTGAAGAGCTCAACTCCTCAGGTCAAAAAAGGAGAAGATACACTCCTTTTAATTTGGAAAAAATTAAAGATTTGAAAAAGGGTTGCACTCTTTATGGGGCTACATCATCTTATGTGAAGATGTTACTAGATAATTTGTCTTATGAAATCCTAACCCCGAATGACTGGAAATCCATAACAAAAACTTGTCTAGAACCAGGACAAAATTTATTGTGGCTTTCAGAGTTTCATGAATTATGTAGGATTCAAGCCCAATGCAATAGGCAAACAGGAGCTATTGTACAAGTTGCTTTTGACCAACTAACTGGAGAAGGTCAGTATGCAGAGAGTTCAGAACAGATTTATTATCCCATAACAGTGTATGAGCAAATTTCTAAGGCTGCAATAAAAGCTTGGAATTCTCTCCCTGGACAGAAAGATGGAAATAATGCTTTCACAAAAATAGAGCAAGGTCCCAATGAACCTTTTGCAGATTTTGTGGGACGTTTACAAACAGCTGTAATAAGAACCATTGGAGACAATGCAGCAACAGAAATAATGACTAAACATTTGGCTAAGAAAAATGCCAATGAGGTTTGCAAAAGAATTATATGGGGGCTAGACAAAGATGCTCCTTTAGAAGAAATCATAAGACGCTGTGCCACAGTGGGCACAAATGCTTATTATACCCAGACTATGATGAACATGGAAAGACAAGGTCCTTCTTGGCAAAGGAATTATAGAGAAACTCGTCGATGTTTCCAGTGCGGAAAAATTGGACATCTAAGAGCCCAATGTAGAAATGGAGATAAAGTGAGAATACAGGGTGAGAGAAAACCCAAAACCCATGTCCAAAATGTAACCAAGGCTTTCACTGGGCTTCTAAATGTATATTGACCCAGAAGAATGAGAGGCAAGGCCCAGCTCCAAAGTATCAATCAAAGGACAGGTGGGGCATGATAGCAGCTGATGTTACACCCAGAGAGACTTTGGAAATTCAGAACTCTGATGTCATCAACCAACAGAAAAGCAATCAGGATTACAGTTGGGAAGAATACAGGCCTTTTAAGACAACAAGACAATATCCAATGCAAACAACTCCAATGTAATTACCAGATGATGAGGAGAAATCCCAAACTTGGTAAATAGAAGGGAATTAGATTAACTGCTTGGGGAAGAGGATCTGCTTATATTTCCACAGATGAAGAAAGAATCAGATGGCTAACAATGAGACTGTCAAAAGAACTTTAAAATCTTCAGCTTTCAGTTCCTGAAAAACCAGCAAGAATCACTGGATTCCCTGAGATGAAAAATTGTTGATGAGACTTTTTGCAGTACTTCAGAGCTTACAGGAATTATTAGATTCCTGGCGCATGAACTAATAATCTTACAAAAAGATGTTTTGGGCAGAACCTGAAACAAGGTACTAAGTAGAACTACCCATAATCCCTCTCTCTGGAAGGAGCATAAATAGGCCAATGGGCCAGTCGGAGAGTTCTAGAGAGGAAGAGGCTACAAGTCGAGATTTCTCCGGAATGACATGAAGACTGGAGCTGGCTGGAGGCTGAAGAAAACAGAGGCAGAGGCTGAAGGACCAGACCTTTGGATTTGGAGATATCCAGAGGGCTCTAAGCTAAACCAGTTATGTTTTGAGAACAAGAACAGATTCAGATCCATCTGAACTAGATCACAACAGGGAATCTGCTCAGTTTCCATTTTCTTGCCACTACAAAAAGGGCTGCTCAAAATATTTTTGCACATGTGGGTCCTTTTCCTTTTTTTATGATCTCTTTGGAATATAGGCCCAATATTGAATCAAAGGATATACATAGTTTGGTAGTCCTTTAGGCATAGTCACAAGTTGCTCTCCAGAATGGTTGAATCAGTTCACAATTCCACCTACAATTTTTTTTTTTGTGACAGTTTTCCCACATTCCCTCCTACATTCATCATAATCATTTTTTTCATCTTAGCCAATCTTTGAGGTATATATTGGTACTTCAAAGTTGCCTTAATTTGCATTTCTCTGATAAATAATGATTTATAGCCTTTTTCATATGACTAAAAGTGGTTTTACTTTTTCATTAGAAAATTGTTCATATCCTATGACCATTTATTAATTGGAGAATCACTTGAATTATTATAAATTTGAGTCAATTCTCTATTTTAGAATGAGACATTTATCAGAATTATTGGATATAAAAAAAATTCCCAATTTGTTGTTTCCCTTCTAATCTTGTCTACATTGGTTTTGATTGTACAAAAAGAATTAACTTAATATAATTAAAATTACCCATTTTGCATTCCATAATGTACTCTAGTTCTTCTTTGGTCATAAATTCCTTCCTTCTTCACAAATCTGAGAGGGAGATTGTCCTTTGTTCTAACCTGTTTATAATATCACTCTTAATGCCTAAATCATGAACCCATTTCAACCTTATCTTGCTACAAGGGGAATAGGTATGGGTCAAAGCCTAGGTTATGCCATATTAATTTCCAATTCTCCCAATTATCAGTAAGTCTTTATTCCAGAAATTGAGGTCTTTGAGGTTATCAAACACTAGATTATAATACTTATTGACCACTGTGTCTTGTGAATCTAACTTATTCCATTATTCAGATACTGTATTTCTTAATCAGTACCAAATAGTTTTTAATGATTACTGCTTTATAATATAGTTTTGGGGCTCGTAAAACTAGGCCACCTTTATTTGAATTTTCTTTTCATTAATTCCTATGAAATTCTTGACCTTTTATTCTTCCAGTTGAAATTTGTTATTACATTTTCTAGCTCTGTGAAATAATTTCTTGGGAGTTTGATTGGCACTGAAATACTGAACAAGTAGATTAATTTTTGTCATTTTTATTATGTTAGCATCCAATTGGTTAGCTCTGACTTAATTTTTTTGTGGAAAGAGTCTTATAATTGTTTTCATATAGTTCATGACTTTGGGAAGATAGAATCTAATTTTTTTTATAAATTAGATTTATTTTAAATATATTTTTTCATTGTAGCATTTGTTGTTGGACTTTGTTGGGGTCATAACAATGATGATTTATGTATACTTATTTTGTAACCTGAAACTTTGCTAAATGTGTGAATTGTTTCTAGTAGTTTTTTTAGCTGATTCTCTAAGTATATCATCATATTATCACAAAGAGTGATAATTTGGTTTCCTTATTATCTATTGTAATTCCTATCATTTCTTTTTCTTCTCTCATTGCTAAAGTTATGTATGTATATGTATGAAATATATATATACATGTACATTATATATACATATATAATAATGTATATGTATGATATATGTAATACAATATTGAATAGTAATGATGATAGTGGGCAATCTTCTTTTAACTCTGATCTCATTGGGAATGGTTCCAGTTTATCCTTATTACATCTGATATTTGCTGATTGTTTTTAATAGATGCTATTGATCATTTTAAGGAAAATTTTTTTTCTATTTTATTTCTATGCTCTCTAGTGTTTTTACTAGAAATGGGTGTTCGATTTTGTCAAATGATTTTTCTGTTTCTATTGAGATAATCATATGAATTTTGTTATTTTGGTTATTGATATAGCCAATTATGTTAATAGTTTCCTAATATTGAAGCAACCCTACATTCCTTGTATAAGTGCTATTTGGTCATGGTCATGGTTATAACTTGCTGTAATCATTTTGCTAATATTTATTTAAGATATTGGCATCAATATTCATTAGGAATATTCAGCCATAATTTTCTTTCTCTGTTAGGTATCAGGTTCCTATCAGTAGCATAAAAGGAATTTGCTAGGACTTCTTTTTTCCCTATTTTTTCAAATAGTTCATATAATATCATAATTAAATTTTATTTAAATGTGTAAATGTTTGCACAGATAAATCCATCTGATCATGGAGATTTTTTCTTAGTGAGTTGATTAATAGCTTGTTCAATTTCTTTTTTCTAAAATGAAAGTATATAAATAATTTATTTCCTCCCCTACTAATCTGGGTAATCTAATTTCTTGTAATTTTTACTCAGATTATCAGATTTATTGACATATACTTGGGCAAAATAGCTCTTAATTATTGTTCTAATTTCCTTTACATTCATGAATAGTTCAGCCTTTTTATTTTTCATTCTAATGATTTGATTTTCACTTTTCCTTTTTATAATCAAATTAACTAAAAGTTTATCTATTCTGTTGATTTTTTTTTCATATAACCAACACAGTTTTATTTATTAGTTCATTTTTTTAACTTTACATTTTATTAATCTTTCCATTTATTTTCAAAAATTCAAATTTGGTACTTAACTGGGGGTCTTTAATTTGTATTTTTTTAGCTTTGTAAATTGCATGACCAGTTTATTGCTCTTCTCTTTCTTTATTTTATGCAAGTAAGTATGTAGAGATATAAAACTTCCTCTCAGAACTGCTTTAGTTAAATACTATAGATTTTGTTATATTTCTCATTAGTGTCATCCTCTTGGATGAAATTATTAATGGTATCTATGACTTATTGTTTCATTCACTCATTCTTCAGGATTAGATTATTCAGTTTCCAATTATTTTTTGTTCTATATTCCCTGGACTTCTATTACATGTAATTTTTATTGCATCATTATCTGAAAAAGATGCAATTACCATTTCAGCCTTTCTGCATTTGATTTTGAGGGTTTTATGTCCTAATACATGGTCAATTTTTGTTTTGTTCCAGGTACTGACAAGAAAAAAGTATATTCATTTCTATCTCCATTAAGTTTTCTCCAAAGTCTATAATACTTATTTTTTTCTAAAATTGTATTTAATTCCTTAACTTCTTTCTTCTTTATTTTATGGTTTGAATTATCTAGTTAGTTTTGGTAAAGCAAGTTTGAGATCCCGCACTAGTATAGTTTTGCTGTCTAATTCTTTTGGCTGTTCTTTTAACTTCTCCTCTAGGAATCTGCTACACTACATGATGCATATATGTTTAATATTGATATTACTTCATTTGACTATGGTATCATTCAGCAAAATGTAGTTTCCTTCCATATCTCTTTAACTTAGTTCTATTTTTGCTTTTGTTTTATCTGAGATAGAATTGTTACCCCTACTTTGTTTTCCCCTCCATTGAAGCTTAATAGGTTCTGCTCCAGGTTTTTGCCTTTACTCTACATACATCATTCTGCTTTAAATGTTTCTTGTAAACAACATATTGTAGGATTCTGGATTTGAATCCAGCTTGCTATCTGATTATGGGAGAGTTCAACACATTCACATTCATAATTAAAATTAATAATTCTGTATTTCCCACCATCATATTTTCCTTAAGTTATACTTTTCTTTTTGCTTTTCCCCTTTCTCTCCTCCCCAGTGTTTTGCTTTTGACTACCTCTTCCCTCAAAGAGCCTCCCCCACTTTTGCAACCCTTCCCACTTTTTTATCTCTTCTACTTCTGTTCTCCCTTCAATTAGCCTCATTCTTTCCTTTTTCATTTCCTCTTCTACCTCCCTATAGCTTGAGATGTTTCTCTATGAATTTAATATATCTTATATTCTCCTTTTGAGCCAATTCCTATGAGAGTAAGATTCACACAATGCTCATTGCCTTTCCTTATTTCCCTCAATGGTAATAGGTCTTTTTGGTCTCTTCATGAGATGAAATTTACCCCATTTTACCTCCTCTTTCCTCTTCTTCCAGTACGATCTCCTTTCTGACACTAGTTTATTTTTTATATCACAGTAAAAACAAATTATACCTACATCCTCTAAGTATACCCACAACAGAGATACAGTTCTCAAGTGTGTGTGTGTGTGTGTGTGTGTGTGTGTGTGTGTATATCATCTTCCCACATAGAAATATAAACTTTTTAACTATTAAAAGTAACATTTTTTTTTCCTTTTTACCTTTTTTATGTTTTTCTTGAGTTCTGTATTTGAATATGAAATTTTCTGTTCACCATTGGTCTTTTTGTCAGATATAAATGAAATTCACCTGTTTCACTAATTTCCATCTTTTCCCCTAAAAGATAATAGTTTTGCTGCATAATTGATTCTTAGCTGCAATTTATGTTTCTTTATGCTTAAGAATATAAAATTCCAGGCCTTTCAATCATTTAAACTGGAACCTGCTAGGTCCTGGATAATCTTGATTGTGACTCTTTGATATTTGAATTGCTTCTTTCTGGCTGCTTGAAATATGTTCTTGTTTTTTGGGAGGGATAATTCTGAAATTTAGTTATGGTTTTCCTTAAAGTTTTCATTTTAGAGTCTCTTTCAAGATGGGATCAGGGAATTTTTCAATGGGTATTTTACCCTCTGGTTCTGTATTTTCTGGGAAGTTTTCCTTGATGATTTCCTGAAAGATAATGTCTAAGCTCTTTTTTTTTTCAATCATGGTTTTCAAGAAAATCCAATCACTCCCAATTTTTCTTCTAACTCTCTTTTAAGACTCTTTTGAAAATTATTCCAAGAGAGTCTTGTGAGATGGAAATTAATTCATATTACCCTTTGGGGTTTCATCTAGAGATGATTTGTGTTTAGTGTCCTCAGGATTGGGGTCTATTCTTTTTCTCCATAAAAACTATCTACAGTCAGAGGTTTTTTTTTTTTTTTTTTTTTTTTTTTTTTCTTTTTGCTCATTTTTAAAGGTTGATGTCTGCTTTTAGGGCAAAGAGAGATAATTCCAAACTTACTCTACAGGTGATAGTGGCTCCATGCTGCCCTTCAGCCAATGTTGCTGACTTCCTTCCTGTGCTGGAGGGACATGGTCAAGTCCTAAGTTACTCTGGGGTTCAGAGGCTCACTTTTTGTATTTGTGTTGGATGTCTCAAAGATAGTATGTGATCCACTGGCTTCTGTACCAAGACAGAATAGATAATGCTGCTGTATTTTGTCTAAGAAACTCCTATTTGATTCCCCCCCAGTTGCTGACAATACACTACCCTGGGTTCCAGCAGCTGTGCCTGTACTTGGCTGTCTCTTCCTTTCTACTCCACCCTCTGCCTAATGTAAAAAGACATATCTTCTGCCTAAATTTTGTTACACTCCAAATATCTGTGTGTTCTTTCTTTCAAAAGCCAGTTCAGAAGTTTGATTAGGATTGGATCTAAGGGAAGCTATCTACTCTAGGCCATTCTGGCTTGCCCCTCTCCCCCACCTTATATAATTTTTGCTCATACCTATCCACTCAAGTTTTATAAATTTAGATAGATAGAGATATATAACAAGGATTTTATATTATATGTATATATATGAGAATAAAGATATATGATAAATACGTAAATATGTGTTTATTAATATGTCTCTATCATCTCACTCTCTGTGTATGCTTTTAATAAAACTTTCATGAGTAGATAAAGGCATGAATAATATATAGTGAGGGGTGATAGATCAGAACCCAATACATAAAAGTTCACATAGAAGAATTACTGAGCTATTGAAATATTAAACTTTATCATCCCACTTCTCTTCCTTCTTCCCTATCTCATTCCCTTCTTTCTTTCTTTAATAGGGAAATCTTCATATCTATGTGCTTTGGGTCTGTATGTATAACATGCATTTTCTTTATATGCATATTGTTATGTAACATATGCATGTTGTGTGTATTGTGTGTGTACATGCAACTGTGTAAGTATACTTGCATAATTATATATGTAGACTCATTTCCATATCCAAATAGATATTTATGTGTGTGGGTGAGTGTGTGGGTGTGTTTATGAATATGTGTCTGTGTCTATGTAGTTCACTACTACCTTCATATAGAAGTAGCACCTTAAATTAGAATTAGAATAAGATGAAATATGGATTCTTCTCTGACATTGACTATTCATGGCCAGAACAAGTCAAGTAATCTCTCTGAACTTCAGTTTCCATATCCTTAAAATGGGGATAATAATAGCAAAAGGATTCACAGAGTTGCTATAAGGATTAAATGGGAAATATCTTTAAAATATATTGTAAAAATTAAAATACCATATAGTATAATTGTGGTTATTTTATAGATATGTAGATGTGATATAAAATAAATGTAGTTGTAATAGATTCAATTAAAGCAGGAGGAGAGCATTAAAGCATGCTGGATTATTAAGCAAGAAGGCTCACATAATTTTCAAGAAGCTTAGTTTACCTCCCTCATCTTTTTTTTCCCCTAAAAAGTCCTATTATGAAATTATAAAAGATGACTTGTGTCTGATGCAGATAGAAGGTAGAAATGAAGATAAATAATTGAGGCTGGACCATTCTGAAGAAATTGGAAAGGTTTGTGATAGAAAAAGCATCTTGGTAAATGGCATTATAATTTTGTGAGGACAACAGGATCTATTTTACTTTCTGAAGGGAGCTTGGAATAAAGGTTCAGTACAACTTTATTCTTTATGAACTTCTCATAGAGTCTTCAAAAACATTATTGCCACTGTCATCAGCTGAACAAAAGTGATATATTGAAGAAAACTACAAATCCGATTTCCTAGACTACTTTCCTAGATAAAATGTCAAAACTATATATTTGGTCCTTTAAAGCATTCCACAACATGGAAAAATGAGGATTAATGGCTAAAAGGTTTACTGGAGTATGAGGAAGAAATTGAGTTAAATTACAAAATTAGAAAAAATAAGCAAGCATTTTGGGGATTTTTTTGGTAGATAGCATAATAGTTTAAAAAAATCATAGTTTTCAATCTCAATGTGGTGTATTAGAAAGGAAGTTGTATTTGGTTTCTAAGGACCTGAGTTCCAATCTTACTCTGCCCTCTTACTATATAAATAAAACTTATAGTAATTCAGTAACTCTTGTTGGGCTCTGTTTTCTTTACTTATAAAATGAAGCACCCACACTACTTTTTCATTGAAGACTCTTCTCAGTTTAGATCTATGACTATTTGATCCTTGCTTGTGTGCTTTTGAATATAGATATCAATAAATATAGAAACTCTTCAAGTAAAATTTAAGTATAAGTTTAGTTATGATCATTTTGCCTCTCTAATCCTTCATTTGCACATGTGCCAATTAAAGACTTTAGTGTAAATGATTTTTAAAGTCTCCTCCAGTTTTCTAGGATTTTGTTGCCTGACTGTTTCCTCCAAACAAATCTTTTAACCAGAACAATTCTGTCCTTGAACTCTGTTTTCCATTTTAGAATTTTATCACTCATTTTACTAATAACAAAACAACTAGAAAGCTATATGAAGAAGGGTAGTTCATGTTTTGAAAGACCAGAAAGAATCTAATATCAATCAAGATACAATACAAAACTTATGCAGCAATAATACCATATGAAACAAATCATATAGTGAGAAAGCCGATTATGCTCAACTTGACTTTTAGCATCTGGCAGCTCTGAGATTCCATTATATGCAATCTTAGCCTAAGAATATCTATCTCCTTGGGAATAGGGAATGTCATCACTGCCCACAGGGGCAAGGAATGTAATGTCAATTCTGTGTTGAGCAGACTATGATGAGATGACCATTGATTTCCATCACTGCTTTAAGCATTCCAGATGCTGGACATTCTCTTAGCTGCTTTTTCAAGTGGCTTTTGCCACTGAATCCCTAAGAATTCATTAGATCCTACTTGATCCAGAGCATTAAGAAAATGTAAAAGGAAATTCATGTCCCTTTCTTTATTTTTAAAATTTTAGTGTTATATTCCATTTTTTTTCTCTCCTCCTTACTTTCCTAACCCTTGAATGTTAGGGTTCATAATCATAACCACATATTTCATATAAAGCACTGAGACCCCTAGGCTAAAGTTAAAGGTCAGATTGCATTATAAGTAATTGATGGGACATCAAAATTTCTTTGTTTTATTAGTAGAAAAATAATTAAAAGTGTTTTAGACCTAAGTTATGGTTAAAATAAAATAAGCAATTTATATATTAGCGTATATCAGATAGAAAATGTTTTATTATTATCACAACACTTTGCTGGAAAAAGCATCAGTTAATTCATAGAAAATATTTTTGTAGCAAGTAGGCATAGAATGTCCAAAATTATCTGTTAATATTTGTAGCAAATGAAGAAAAAATCAAAAGGCATTTAGGCAACATTGCTACACTGGCTCTGAAAATGAATAAGGCAGTTTTTTCTTTGCAAGGATATAAGAGAGACTCATTAATACACTCTTAGCTTTATAAAGTGGCATGAGCAGGTACTAGATGATTAGCCTTAGGAATGTAGAGCAGGGTACACATGTAGAGAACTTACTTGGATATTCTGTCTGGCAGAAATGGAGTTTGGAAGTTAGGAAGAGTTGAGTTAGGAAGAAAAAGAATATAGAACCGAAATATTGGACATTGTGTCCTTGAGCCTTATGGCATTTTTTTTACTCTTCACTTACCTGCTTATTCTCACATTAATTTGAAATTGAGATTTCTTTCGAGACATTGTCAAATTCACTGACATAGACAAAATCCATTGAGTTTTGGAGGCAGATTCTAGGAAAGGTAGTAGGTACAGAATGGATGTTTCATTGAATGAGTCAAGAATCAATACAATAAATTGTTCTGAGGTGATTTTCTGTATTTTTAATGGAGAAAATTTGGAGATATATAAAAGTCTGGAGATCTATAATTCCTCTGACCTACTCTACAATTTTCTAGAATCCTCTTTCCATTTTCCCATGGTATTTATTTTGTTATGAACTGAGTATATGAAGAAAACAAAACAAAACAACACAAATGAATAAAAATAAAATTAAAAGTTCTGCCTTTGAATAATTTACATTATTTGGTGGGATATGGCATTCATTAACATTAAGTCTAGGTAAAAATTATACAAATTATATATAAAAATTGAAGAAAACATATTGATAGTTGAATAGAGTCAGACAAAGCTTAATGCATAAGGCAGTCCTTGGGCTAAATTTTGAAAGAAATTAGGAATTTTAGGAGATGAATATAAAATTTATTTTTTTATGGAAAAAATCTTTGAGAAGACAAGGGGATGGGTTATAAAGTGTTGTGTATTAGAAATAATTAAAAAGTCAATTTTATTAAATTGTAGACTATGTACAAAAGATGAATATATTAGCTGAGTTAATGCCAGATTGTGATAGGCTTTAAATATCAAAGTTGCTTAATTTTGTTATAGTAAAATGAGAAAGCATTAAGTGCTTATTGAGTGGGATGGCCAAAATTGAACTTTAGAAAAAAATCACTTTGGCAACTATATGGAAGGTAGAAGATATAGAGGAGAAACTTTAAGTAAAAGAAATATAAGGTAGGTAAAAGGGTAAACAGGAGTCTTCTAATGTCTTTTGTGAGTGGAATCTATAGTTTTTGATTAATAAATACTCTAGAAAAATGGAAAGAAGATTCTAAAAAATTATGGAGTAGTCAGAAAACTTTTAACTCTCCAAATTTTCTCCATCAATTTGTGACGATGGAAAATTAATGTAATAATAATAATTATCATATGATACTATTGCTGTAATATATTATATTATATATTATATGAATAGCATGCTATGACTTTATATAATATTTATTGTATTACTTTTAATATATTTTGAATGGATTTCCCATATTAATAGCAAAGTCAAGTAATTCCACCTTCAAACTTGCTCACTTCTGTTGACAACTCTACTTTCCTTTCAGTTATGTGTTTACAAATCTGGAGTCTTTCATAACTTTTTCCTCTTCCTTAACCAATGAGTTGCCAAATCTCATGAACCATAGCTCCACAAAAATACTTGAATCTTCTGCTTTCTCTTTACTCACAAAGCCTCAAAGCTGAGTTCCTCAACTCCTCTTTCCTAGATTCTTACAGCAACTTCCAAATTGATCACTTTTCTTCAACTTTCTTTTTTCTCTAATACTTCTTTTACACAATAAATCATAATTTCCATGCTTACCAAAAAATCAATGCCTTCCCATTTCTTCTTGGAATATATAAAAATAAATTTTAGTTTAATATTTATGTCTACAGAATCCAATTACTGACTACCTTTTCTATTTTCTTTGACTTACTCTTTTGTGTGTGTGTGTTCCCTAATTCAGGAAAATCACTTCATTCCCTCTTCCCCCCAAAAAAAATAAGTTTCATCTTTTTTGCATTTCTTTGGACAAGTTGCTCTCTTTAGCTGGAACACTCTTATTCCTTACCTTCTTATCAAACCAATAGTATACATCAAAGCAATTCTCAGTAGTTACTTCCTCCAAATTGATTGGATTTCTTGAATCTTTCAGTTGTTAACTCTAAACCTATTAGAGTTATTGATTTATATTGCAGTTTCTCATATATAAAGGGTATTTAATACACACTTATTGCATTTAATTAAATCATTTAATTGTTCTCAACTTTTGAATCATATCTAATAATAAAGCTCTCTTTTTGCTAGGGAAAATATCTGAAACATGCTCAATAATTAATAAACAATTGTTTAGCTAATTGAGATTTTGACTCTTTCTCTGGGAAAGTTGATTAACTTTCCATTCTTTTGCTAGCATCATTTTGTCACCTAAAAATTCTTGTGTACCAAAATCTTCCCAGAGTATTAAAAGTTAAGAAAATCTTCATGGATTCTGAAGTATTATGCCAGTAGAATACAAGTAGGACACAAAATTATATAATCAAAGTTTTCAGTTATAGGTTTAGTAATGGACTGTATTTCTGTCAGAATTACATATTATTCTGGTTATAGAAGGAGAAAGTATTCTCTTAACCATGTAGGTAAATATAATTTATTTGCTTGAGCATTTTAAATTATTATGCAGACATTAGGAACTCTTCAATGTTCTCACAGATGGAAAGTCATTAAATTCCCTAAAGAGGTCATAATTTTTTCATATAAAGTCTCAAAACACTAACTTTAAGAATGAAAGGGTTATGCTAATAATGATTAAAGATGCAGTTAAATTGGGATAAATGTTTCAGGACAATAAAAAACTAAAAGAATCTAAACAGCTCTGAATTGCACAACTGTCTAGGGAAATCTATGAATTAAGTATAGATCATCATCTCATAGTAACCTTTGATAGTTCTCATTAAAACTGCTGCAGCAGAATCTGTTAAAGGTCTCTAGAGAGATATTATGTGTAAATGCAGAAATTAAAAAATGAATATTGAATGATCCTATTGAGAAATTAAGGCCATTCAATTGTGTTAATGGTGGTAGAATATCAGATCTATGTTTTTCATCTGTTCCCCGAAAAAGAAAATGGAAAGTCTGCATATAATTTACAATTTTAATGAAGCATAATTCAAAAAGTGCCTCTTTTGCATAATAATTAGCATTAAGTGTTTGCTTTAAAAAAATCAGTATGTATAAGTAAAATTAACTCCTTATATACAAGAGTATTGGGTAAGTGATTAACACATATGGATTAACCAGTACTATTTATTACAAGAAAGATATCTTTTTCTTTCTTTCTTTTTTTATTATTTCACAAATAGCTAAGTATGACCTAATATGGTTGGTTGATGTAATAAAGATGCATAAGGTTATAAAATCATGCACATTAAGAATATAGGATATTGTATTTTTTGGTTGTTGTTGTTTTTTGTTCTTGCTTTTTGGTTTGTTTGTTATTCCATGCATCTATAGATGCTTAGGTTTCTGAGGAGGAAAAAAAAAAAAAAACATAAGGGATTTTTCTGTACTCTATATTTTACAAGGAAAGAAATTGAAATCTACAGAAAACACTGGCAAAATTTATAACCAAAAAAGAGATTTCAGAAGTGTTCCTCGCATGCTAACTACTTTGGTATGCTTGACCTTATCAAGTCATTTAACTTCTCTAACATTAGATTTTTTCATTTGTTAAATATGGATAAATGTTATTGTATATAGAATACTTTCTAATTTTTATTTCCTATATTTTAAAATAGCCATTTAAAGTAAAAAGCATTTCAGTAAAAGATTTCTATATTTGAAATCACAAGATATAAATTCAATGTGAAAATTGTTGCTTCATGATCTTGTGCAAAGAACTTTCTTCTCTGAGTCTCAGTTTTCTCCTTCTATAAATTGAGGATGGTATCTTAGAAAATATTCCAGGTCTATCATAACTGACTCATCACTTAAATGCTGGTAGTAATAACTATTACTCATATGTCTATATAATTTTATAATTTGCAATAGATTTTTTGCACATACACACAGAGAGAAAGACAGAGACAGAGATAGAGAGAGATAGAGAGAAAGACAAAAAGAGACAGAGAGATAGAGACAGAGAAAGAATTCCAACTTTGAATAAAAAAAGAAATAATTATCTTCATTTTACTAGTAAAGAAAATAAGGTTCAAAAAATGAAGTTATTTACCCAAAGTTGTTACATAATTCATGTCACGTATTAGTTTTGAAACTACATCATAATTCCAAATTCAATACTTGTCCAATTAAAATTAATTCTTCCTTTTTATACATCTCAACATTCCACCATGATACAATTTCTTCATGCTGATTATATGATGACTTAAGACGTTATGAGAGACATAGTTTCTGGGTAATTTAACCATTTTTATTGATAAGAAAAATACATTTATTAAAAGAAGACGTAATTTGGTCATGTCTTTTAAATCAATGACTTTCCATATTGTTGGATTCTCAGTTTATAATGCTCTTTGAAAAGCCAATATTCCCAAAGATGGCAATCAATACTGATTGGAAATTAAATGAATATCACAATAAGGGTGCTTGGGTACATGACTTGAATCACCTAAATTTTGATAAGACATCATTATCTGTGGTGATCTTCTTCTTCTCAAAACGCAGCCAGGTGATAAAAGTTCAGATCTTTTATTATCTCCAACATAGCCCGGTTAGCTTAGAGGCCTATCTCTCTGCTTGGTTCCAAGAGCTCTCTCCAAATGTCTTTAAATCCAAAGGTCTGGTCCTTCAGCCTCTGCCTCTGCTTTCTTCAGCCTCCAGCCAGCTCCAGTCTTCATGTCATTCCGGTGAAATCTCGACTTGTAGCGTCTTCCTCTCAAGAACTCTCCGACTGGCCCATTGGCCTATTTATGCTCCTTCCAGAGAGAGGGATTATGGGTAGTTCTACTTAGTACCTTGTTTCAGGTTCTGCCCAAAACATCTTCTTGTAAGATTAGATCAACTCTAATTAGTTAGCAGTTAGTAAGGATTCCAACAATTATCCATATCACCTGTCTGAGAAAATGAATAATCATCACTTTCCAGATTGATCTGAGCAAACTCAACGAGCAAGATTATATCCAATGACCCAAACTTAGAAAATTTTATACTCTGATTATATCTTGACCTTGATCAATATCTTCTTAAGATCTTCCACACTGGATGATTTCTTGTTGACAAAGTAGAAAAGGGGAATGGCTTTGAAATTTATGCAATAATTAGTCATTAAACATAGGGAAGAAATACTAATTTCTCACACTTTAAAAGCATACATAAGCAGAAAGCTATGATTTGAGTCTAATTAAAAATGTATATGGCAGTGTTCCTTGTTAAAGAAAGCAAGTTAAAACAACTAGTAGATTTTTCTGCCATGGTTTTAAAAGACTGAAAATATCTTATGACTAATTTTGGGAACCAATGTAATTAAAAATGATCATTAAAATGTAGGCAAATGAAGGACTTCCTATATACTAAAGTATTTTAGAAAGGCATATTTGGAAGGCCAGGACATAATCCAAAGTAGCTGACATTGATGATATATATGTCCTTGAATTACTTTGAACCTGAGCTTTCTCATATTAAAAACAACTACAGCAAACAAAAAATAAAATGATAACATCAGAACAGATAGTATATAGAAGTACTCTTCCATCTCTTCATTCACATTTCTACAATTTTATAGACAGGGAAACTGAGAAACAAAGATTATAGTTTATTTGCAGAAAGTCACTTGAAAAGAAAACGTAAGACTCCTTCCCAGATCTAAAGCCAATGATCCAAGAATTCATACTTTAGGGTACTATATTCAGTGACATTAGAATTTTTCAGTAAAAGATCATTTTTTTTTCAATTTGGCATGTTTCTTATGAAACTACCTCAATTGTTGAAAGAAAACAGAATAATTGTTCTGAATAAATCTAAAAATTTCCCAAGAAAATATCCTTTGTTGTTGTCTATTCCAGTCATGTGTGGCTGACTCTTTGTGACCCCCTTTTAAGGTTTTTCTTTAAAGAGAAATTGGAGAATTTGTCATTTTCTTCCTTACATTTAACAGATGAAGAAACTGAGGTAAATGGGGTTAAGAGGCTTGCCTGGAGTCACCTAACTGGTAAATATATGAAACTATATTTTTATTTGTTGCTTCCTGATTTAAGTTCTGTCACTTTCTCCAGCTTTCCACCTAGATCCTCTGGCTACCCATTCCATTATCTCTCTGGGGTTGTTTCCTCCTCAATATCATTTAAGGGGAGAATATCATCATGAAACTGTAATATCTTGTGATACTTACATTTTGTCAAAATTGGAAACAGCATATCTACAACATAAATGAAAAGATCCCTTATCTAAAGGAACTTACTTTTTATGCAAAACCTGTATGTGTATATATGTGAGAGACACATAGAAATAGATAGAGATGAAGAGAGACAGAGAGAGAGAATTACCAAGACAGAAACAAAGAGACAGAACAAGATAAAGGCAGAAACACAGTTGCAGGGAGACTGAGACAGAGAATTAAGAGAGATGACAGTTAACATTATTTTTGACACTTCCAAGTTTTTTTTTTTTTAATTTCTGATTTATTGGTTTTGGAAAAGTGCCTATAGTTTAGATGCTACTTTTCTGTTAGCTTAATGTGACTGACAGTATTTTGAATTTATTTCATTGATTTCCCTTTTTAAAACAAGGTTACTGAAATATACAATTTATTTTGAAAACTAGGAATTGTTTATCCTGTTGGTAAGAATCACGTGGATTTTTTGGAGTTTATATTGTTCTGAGTTTAGCATTTTTAAATAAATTACAGTACTGATCTGGACAATATATACAACTTATTAAACAGAAACTTTCATCTACTTGAAGGGCTATCCTATGCTGCTTAGCTCTAGAAAACAGAGGAAGTAAAAAGTAGAAGTTATAGCAAAAGATGTTTCGAGATGATTAAAAAACAAAATACATAAACAACAACAAAAACAGCTTCTTCTTCCAAAAAAAATAATAAAGTGGGAAAGTGAGATATCTTTAGGAAAAGGAGGTTGTAAAAATTCTGGGAGTTGGTTGCATTAAATGACCCTTTTTACTCAATCATTCTGTGATTGAAGCATGTGGATGACAGACAGCTGTAAAATGAAAGTATTGCATCTTACCCTAAATTATTGAATGGCATTGTGAGTAACTGGCTGGTAACCTTGAATTTGACAGGCAACTATTCTGTGCTTTAACTGCCTCCTATGTAAAATGAGGCTGATTAAGCGTCCTTCATGTACTTCTCCCTAGGCACTGTGATAGCAAAAGCAATCTGAATACATCACCCAGCACTCAGTAGTCAAATCTTTGTTGAATAATATGGACAGTAGAAAAGGTTGATTAAAGAGTGTACTCAGATGACACTCCTGTTGTTGTAGAGAATTTAATAGAAGAAGCTGAGACCTGTCTGCAACCCACTGATTTTCAAAATTAGCAATTTATTAAAAGTTCTGTTTTAGAAACAGTGTATATAATATAGTCATTGTTCTTTCTTTTACCCCCTCTCCCCATTTATGAACCAAATCTGCAGTGAAGAGATGTTTCATTTGCTTCTAAAGCAGACTTTTTTGTGATAAAAGACCAAATGACCTTTTAGGTGTTAGTTACAAAGATAATCTATTTGTGATGGAAGTCTTTATTCAGAAAGATCCCCTTGAAAATGCCCCAAAGGTCTCTGGGCAATATTTCTAGCATGTGGGTGGAAGAGGGGACTAGAATCAAAGGACTGGCAAGTTCATTTTACTCTTTTAAGAAAAAAAAATCATTGACAGAGGCAGTTTCAAGAAGCACATTCTCCTAGCTAGTTGAAACTTAAAAAAAAAACAAAAACAAAAACAAAAAAAAAAAAAAAAACTGAATTCACAGTTGCAATGATACTTGGATTCAAATTATCACTTGCATATTTAATGTTACTAGCTAGAGAAAATTCTGAAATACATATAAAAAGAATGCCTACAAGGACCCAAGTTATTTACTGACACCAACTGTAATGAAAACACAATAATTGTCCCTTGCCTTTGGATCAGTGGTCAGCAATTGATGAAGTGTTTAAGAGTAAAACCTTGAAATTTTCTGGGCTCATAGCCTGGCAAATGTTACAATGCTTTGTGACACTGTACAATAGGAAACTTTCCTCTAAGGAGACTTTGTACATACTCCAGATAATACAAGAAGGCATTGTGGTAGAATGGTAAGTGTTTTGCGATCTAAGTCAGAGAACTTTGTTGCCAATCCCATTTACAAGATATATGAAATTAAGTAGCTATCTTAATCTCTCTATAACTCAAGTTCCTCAATTATCAAATGTGGATGTTGGATGAGATAATCTCCAAGCTCCCTTTAAGTTCTTTGTCTGGGATCCTACAATTTTAGGGTATAGGAGCAATTACAAAAGCAATCTACTCCAAAACTAGATTTCCAAAGTGTTTTGGTTTTCTCAGTAAATATGCAGACATGGAAAGGTTATATATAATATTCTAAAGTAGAACATACAATTTTAAAGCCAAAAGGAACAGTAGACTTCAGAATGCTAAAAAGTGGATAACTGAATGATCTTAATGTATCAAAGATAAAGTATGTATTTTACAGATGTGGAAATTTAAATTCCAAAAAGAAAGAAAAAAAGTTTCTTGTATGAGATGATACAACCAATAAACATCAGAGTCAGATTCAGAAGCAAGTGTTCCTAAATCCAGTTCTTTCAACTAAGCTATATATGTCCCTTGTGGAGAAAGAACACTTATTTTGATGCTAAGGACAGAAAATACTCCCAAAAAATTGCAGTGGAAGGAAACACTTAAGAAAACCTCTATAATTGCTTAGCCCTTTCTAGACTTGTTCCTCACAACTCTTTTTCTTCACCAAATGTGAGACAGAGAGGTTTGTGTTCAGTCTCAGAGCAGATTTTTGGAAGGCAAGAGATCTGTGTCACAAAAACAGCTTGGAATTAAAAAAATTGAAAAACATACTACTTTACAGAGTTGTAGATGTGGAAGAAAGAAAGAGAGGTGAAGAGGAGAGGTAGAAGGATGGAGGAAAGAATGAATGAAAGAAGGAAGGAAGGAAAAATTGAAAGAAAAAAGGAAGGAAAATGGAAAGAAGGAAGGAAGAGAGGGAGGGAGGAAGGGAAGGAGGAACACATATTACACACTTGCTGTATGTCAAACACTGTGCAAAGTTAGGGGACAAATATACAAAAGTAAAAACAACTTTTGCCCTCAAAGAACAAGCAGCAAAAATATGTAAATGATTATAATTTGTGTATAGTTTGACTCAGAATGCTATAGGAATGATAAGTGGGAGCCATAAGACTCCTTTCAGTGTTTACTTCTTCTAGTAAAATTGTACATACCTCTTTCAGTAAAAATAATAATAATAATAATAAAGTTGATTTGATAGTGATTCTACAATGAGAATAGAGAAGGACGTAAGATAAAACTGTTACATGTTTATTAAAACTATCTAAGAGGTAGGAAAGGCATATGGAAGGAAGTACTGCATGACTAAAAAATGTCCAACATATGGAATGGAATGATGCAGTCATCAACCAGGGTAGGGGGAAAGTAGGAAAGAGAATAATCATTTATTAGGCACTATGTAATAGGTATTCCGTTAAAGATCTTTTACAAATTTACAGATTTTACAAATCTAATTTGCTTTTCACATCAAACTGAATAGTGAGTTTTATTATTATTATCATTTTTGCAGGAACTGAGGCAGAGGTCAAGGTGATTTGTTTAGAGACACAGAAATAATGCATTTTTAAACCTAGGTTTGGATTCAGATCTTTTTTTTTTTTTAAAATTTTTTATTTAATAATTACATTATATTGACACTCGTTTCTGTTCCGATTTTTTTCCCCTCCCTCCCTCCACCCCCTCCCCTAGATGGCAAGCAGTCCTTTATATGTTGGATATGTTGCAGTATATCCTAGATACAATATATGTTTGCAGAACCGAACAGTTCTCTTGTTGCGTAGGGAGAATTGGATTCAGAAGGTATAAATAATTGGATTCAGATCTTAACTCTAGTCCAGTGCTGTATCCACTGCATCTCCCAGTTGGCTTAAGCAACAGAATCTGAGAGTTGAAGTTCATAAAGTAAAAGGACTAAAATCTTCAGAACATGCAGTCTTTGGTCTTCTCAGCACAGCTGTGTATAAGATCACCTGCCTGTGGAGTCTTGGTCAAATCACAAACTTTCTTTCATTTAAATCCTCTAATTAGGGGATGTGTATTGTCACATGTCCTTTATTGTTTATGTTAAACATGTTGAAATATAATTAAATCCAGTATATGTATACATATTTATATAATTATCATGTGGCACAAGAAAAATCAGATCAGAAAGAAGAGAAATATGAGAAAGTAAAAAAATGCAAGCAAATAACAAAAAGAGTGAAAATGTTATATTATGATCCATACTCAGTTCCCACAGTCCACTCTCTGGGCATATATAGGTCTCTTCATCACAAGATCACTGGGACTGGCTTTATTCACTTTATTGTTGAAAAGAGTGACATCCATCAGAATTGTTTGCTGCCATGTATAATGATCTCCTGATTCATCTCATTTCATTCAGCACCAGTTTATGCAAAACAAACCAAGTCTTTCTGAAATCATCCTGCTGATCATTTCTTATAGCACAATAATATTCCACAACATTCATATACCATAACTTATTCAGCCAATCTCCAGTTGATGGACATCTACTTAGTTTCCAGTTTCTTGCTATGGCAAAAAGAGCTACCACAAATATTTTTGCATATGTGGATCCCTTTCTTTATAATCTCTTTGGGATATAAAATAATAGAAACACTGCTAGATCAAAGGGTATGCACATTTTTATTGCCTTTTGGCCATAGTTCCAAATTGCTCTCCAGAATGGTTGGATCCATTCCTCCATCCTCTACAACATTCCTCATTATCTTTTCTTGCCATCTTATCCAATCTGACAGGTGTATAGTGCTGCCTCAGAGTTGTCTTAATTTGCATTTCTCTGATCAATAGTGCTATAAAGTACCTTTTTATATGACTGGAAATGGTTTTATTTTCTTCATTTGAAAATTGTCTGTTCATATCCTTTGACCATTTGTCAGTTAGAGAGTGGCTTGAATTCTTATAAATTTGAGTCAATTCTCCATATATTTTAGAAATGAGGTCTTTATCAGAACTCTTGAATGTAAAAAAAAAAAAAAAAAGTTTCCCAATTTATTGCTTCCCTTCTAATCTTGTCTGCATTGATTTTGTTTGTATAAAATCTTTTTAACTTATTACAATCAAAATTATCTATTTTGCATTCAATAATGTACTTCAATTTTTCTTTGGACAAGAATTCCTTACTTCTCCAAACCTGTGAGAGTTAAACTATCCTTCGTTCTTCTAATTTGCTTATAATATTACTTTTTATGTCTTGATCATGAAGCCATTTCAACTTTTATCTTGGTATACAATGTGAGTTGTGGGTCAATTTTTAGTTTCTGCCATACTAGTTTTCAATTTTTCCCAGCAGTTTTGTCAAATACTGAGTTCTTATAGCAAAAGCACCAGTCTTTGGGTTCTCAAACACTAGATTACTATAATCATGGACTATTTTGTCCTGAGAACCTAACATATTCCACTGATCAACTACTCTTTTTCTTACCCAGTATCAAATGGTTTTGATGACAGCTGCTTTATAATATAGTTTTAAGTCTGACACAGTTGGTCACCTTCATTTGCATTTTTCATTAATTCTCTTGAAATTCTTGACTTTTTGTTCTTCCATATGAACTTTGTTATTATTTTTTTCCTAGAGCTGTAAAATAATTTCTGTGGTGTTTGATTGATATGGCACTAAATAAGTCGATTGATTATTTTTCATTTGATTAGATCTGATTTATTTGTGTGGAAAATGTTTTGTAATTGTGTTTATATAGTTCCTAACTTTGTCTTGGCAGATAGACTCCCAAATATTTTATATTATCTATAGTTATTTTATATGGAATTTTTCTTTGTATCTCTTGCTGCTGGACTTTGTTGGTAATATATAAAAATGTTGATGATTTATGTGGATTTATTTTGTATCCTACAACACTGCTAAAGTAGTGAATTGTTTCCGATAGTTTTTTAGTTGATTCTCTAGAATTCTTTAAGTATGCCATCATATCATCTGCAAAGAGTGATAATTTGATTTCCATATCACCTACTGTAATTCCTTTCATCTCTTTTTCTTCTCTTATTGCAAAAGCTAACATTTCTAATAAATTAGTAATGGTGACATTATGCAAACTTGATTTTATTGGGAATGCTATTAATTTGGCCTCATTACATATAATGCTTGTTTATGGTTTTAAATAGATACTGCTGATCATTTTAAGGAAAACTTTTATTTCTATTCTCTCTAGTGTTTTTAATAGGAATGGGTGTTTCATTTTATCAAAGCTTTTTCTGAATATATTGAGATAATCATGTGATCTCAAATCACAATCTTTCTTTAAGACAGTGAATCTTCTTCTGTAAAATGAAGTCAATCTACTAAGTTATTCCTTACTCTTTTAAGACCTAACATCTTATGATAATTGATATCATATGATTATTTATAATTATAAATTTTTTAAACTGTGAAACAAAAATGATGAATCAAAACAAGGTCTTAATTTTCATGGAACTAAACTTTTGTTGTCCTATCTAATGGGAAGTTTAATTATATAATTTGTTTTTAAGAGTTTTATTACAACCTTTTGGTTTCTGGCATAGTGATTGTGCAACATGAAACAACTCCACTCTAGAAAAGAAGTATATGTATTTACATCACTATTTTTTCTTTATCAAATGTGATTCCTTTATTTAACCTAAAACTGCATTAAAAAATTCATGTTACGGTATTTATTGTTCATATTATTTTCCAGGCTCTTCATTTTTTTGTCAGAATTTGTCTTTTTGCCTCTCGTTTTTATAAGTAATGACACTTTTCACTCCCTTTCTCAGAATAAGGCTGACTATAGGTTCTCTCTAAGGATTCTACAGAAACCTTGAGAAAAAAGAGATGATTCTTCTTTAATGATATCAAATTAAAAACAATGCTCCATTAGCTTTTCCTTAATATTAATTAGTATTTTCCTTAAATCATTGAAGTCCTCTAGTGAATAGAACCAAATAATTTTAATCAATTTTTACAATTAACTTCAATCATTTTTAATGGAATTACTAAAATAATAAAGTGAGAACAGAAATTGCAGAATATTTATTTCCCTAAGATACTAAGACAAAAATCTGTCCTATACAAACTTGTTCCCTAAGGGAAAAACATGACACCTCAACTTATGATCTGAAAGACTAATCTTAAATTTAAATTTGGCCACAGACTAGCTGTGTGATGTTGAGCAAAAAAAAAAAAAAAAAAAAAAAAAATTAAACCTAGTTTGTTTCAGCTGCCTCATCTGTTAAAAAATGAATTGGACAAGAAAAAGGCAATCCAAACCAGTATTTCTGCCAAGAAACCTCAATTATAGTTACAGGGGGTTGTACATGACTAATAAAATGAAGGAACAATAAAAAAAATGGCTTAAACTCCCACCAACTTTATTCATTTATTTCTCAATGTATTAACTCCATTTGACTAATATTCCTTTTTGAATACCTTTAACGCTCTCATATATTGAGTCAAAGAGGTCATTCAGGGTTTCACTTTTCACTAGATTTGTCCATCTTCAAAATCTAGTATGGACTTTAACAACCAGGATCTTATCCAATATAGTTCTACTTAAGAATATAACATAATTCTGTTCTGTAAGGAACTACCAGCAGGATGAATACAGAGAGGACTGGCGAGACTTACATGAGCTGATGCTGAGTGAAATGAGCAGAACCAGGAGATCATTATACACTTCAACAATGATACTGTGTTTTGCTCTGCCCTGTCACCATAGTTGCTCTCTCTTGTCAAGATACATTTCTGTTTCTTGCTCATTGTTTTTCTTTTTCTTTTGATACATACTTTTTTTTTTTTCACTTCTTTAGTTGAACTCTGCTCCTGGGGAAAAGACAGCACTGTGGCACTGTCCCGAGATTCATGTGTAAGTCTCAGACTTGGCTATGAGTACAAGGGCCCCTTGTTTTTGCAGATGGTAGCTCCATCTAAGAAGAGCAAGGGCTCTTTTCAGGAAAAACAAAACAAAATAAATCAAATAAACAAAAAAAAATATATTTTTCCCAGAATTTGCCTTTTGAGCTGAAAATGAAAGCTGCCCCACTGATTTGCTCCTCCACTGAGCCAGGACTGAGGGTCTTAGTTGCTTATTTGCTGTGGTTAACACCCTCTCACCAGCTTTTTCAGAATCTATCTGAAGTAGACTGAATACTCTTTTCAGCCCAGTGAGATTGCCTTTCTTGAAGTTTTTACAGCCTTTCTATAGTTGGAAAGTGGTTTCTCTCTGCACAGCCTTGTTTTTTTTTTTTTTTTTTTTGTGATTTTTCTAGGGAAATGAAGAGCTTGAATAGCTTCCTGACTTTACACTATATTTGTATATTTCTTGGTTTCTTGTTGCTTCACTGCTTCCCTTTACACAATTCTAATGTTTAAAGAGTTTTTTTTTAATCTTTAAGAATCTATTTCATTTTTTAGATAATTAACTTTTTTTCAATAATTTTCCTGTTTTTCTTGGATTTTTAAAATTTATTTATGTTTTACCTTGATGTCTCTAATTCTTTTTTTAAAGGGAAAAAGGACTTTTGTCTTTCTATGCAATGCATATTGTACAAAATGTTTATTATAGCACTTTTGTAGTAGCAAAAATTGGAAACTGAGGAGATGCTCATGAATTGGAGAAATGATTGAACAAGTTGTGGCATATAGTTTTAATGGAGCACTATTGTGCTATAAGCAATGAGAGAGGATGTTTCAAGATACTATTAGGAGATAAGCCATTTTCCAGAATTAAGGACCAGCAAATAACCTATGCCTTGTACTTGGCATAACAATCCCTTGCACTTTTAATTGCCAAGTGAACATAATTAGGTGGCTCATTGCTGCTCAAGAGCAAAAAGTCATAATTGCCCTGACCCTGGTTCTCTGTCCTGCTGAACAATCGCAAGGCTCAATGGAGACCCTAATGACTGAGAGGCATCTTTATCAAATCTAAGAATGTTGTGGACTATCTATTTATGGTTTTTGTACCCTGACACAAATGAGTGACTGCCTATTCTGAAGAAAGAGGACTTCACTTGTAAGCTGTTTCCCTCACCTTGAAATTAAACTTGTGTTTGATTTCTGACTCTCTTGTCTCTAGCCTCCTCTGTTCAGTTCCAGCCATTCACAGGTTAGTGACTAATTTGGTCATATATTATGTTGCTTGTCTACTCTGTGGGTGGATGAGGAGTGAGGGGAAGAAAGAAAATTTAAAACTGCAAATTAAGAAAAAAAAAAAATGTGAAAATCATTTAAAAAAAGAAAATAAATAAATAAATGGGAATGTTTTATCTGGAAATGATGAGTTATGTTTATAACCAGGAGAATTTTTTTTTGGTAATTATAACTTTTTATTGACAGAACCCATGCCTGGGTAATTTTTTTTACATTATCCCTTGCACTCACTTCTGTTCCGACTTTTCTCCTCCCTTCCTCCACCCCCTCCCCCAGATGGCAAGCAGTCCTATACATGTTAAATATGTCACAGTATATCCTAAATACAATATATGTGTGTAGAACAGAACAGTTCCAGGAGAAAATTTTAAAAAAGATATTCTAAATAGAAATTCATAAGTGAAATGATTGCCTTTGGAGTTGGCTACTTTCCTTCACTGGAGGCCTTTTAATATGTACTGGACACTTTTAAAGTTTATCAGGTAGGGATACTTGTTCAGGTATAGTTTGTTCTAGAAGGCATCCTGGGTAGTTTAAGATTTTCAAATTCTGGCATTATATAAATATCTACTTCTCCTCACCTGCCCTCTGTGCATAAGTAGAACATTTGCTGGGATTAATCTTGTCAGACAAAAACACAGCTAAATAGGTAATACAAAAGATATATTGAATCTTTAATTTAAGAAATACCTATCTGCTTAAAAGGGCAAGCCAGTGGTGATTATTATAGGTGTTATTATTTTAAAGTGAAACCTATTTACAAAAAACCAGTGAGTCATGGGGGTGGAATAATGACTTCAACTTCACTTTTCCCTAAAAGGTATAATATATAATTTTTGACAGTGCTCTTTTTTTCTTCTTCAAACTAATGATCCTTCTTTGTTATTTTTACAAAGCACTTAGCTATTACCTTTCTTCAAGAAAAGGTTCCTTTGTGCTTCAACATGGAATTGGCAGACCAAACTTTTGAATGTACCATATGGCCTCGTCTAAATGGATTGCTGCTCTTCATCAATCTCATTCTCCTCCTGTTTGAGAGATTATTATAAAAGTAAAATATGGTTGAATAATGATTGTTGATATCAAACTTGAGGCAGCACAAGTTCAAATTCTGGTTCTTACTTTTCTTAGAAACATGAATTTGAAAATTTACTTTCTTATTTTGAACTCAGTATTCTAACCTTTGCTCAAATAAAGTATCAAGCCTGGAGTCAGGAAAACTCATTTTCCAGAGTTGAAATCTGGCCTCAGACACTTACTAGCTTTGTGTCCCTGGGCAAATCACTTAACTCCGTTTGCCTCATTTTCTTTATCTGTAACATCAGCTGGAGAAGAATATAGAAAACTACTCCAATATCTTCACCAAGAGAATCTCTAATGGGGTCATAAAGAGTCAGACACTCTTTAAATGATTGAACAACAAAAAATTTAGCCAATAAAATAGATTATACTTACTACTTAGCTTTTAAGGATATCCTGAGGAAAATGCTTTACAAATCTTAAAGTAGTTTAATGTTAAGAGTTAATCTCACATTTTTTTAATATATGGAAAGTACAAAAAACTGTATGGAGAAACTTAACAATTCAATTTAAAGCAATGGAAAAAAAATCTAACACTCAATGTCCATTATGAACCATGTATTTGGTTCACAAAAACTAAAGATGTTATTCCCTCAAAGATCACCTATTGCTTTTCTTTCCACCTCACGTGAACTCATATTACTTTGTTATAAAAATATTATTTTCACAGAAACCTATTGAATTTTATGTCTTAAAATAGACTTTTGACATTGTTCTAATTTTATATGTGGGAAAAGCCATATACAGGGAGGGAAGTAAATTACATAAGGCCACATAAGAAATTAAAGTTAAGATGGGATCTGGATGCATATCTTCTGTTTACTTTTATAAATACCACTCTTTCATCTACATATGAATTGCTCTGGTAAATATTAAATCCATGTTTATTCTTTCTTCAAAAAAAATGTGCATAACTATGTACTTCTTCCTAAATTATCTCTCCATCATGGCTACTAAATTGTAGATAAGGATCCATACATGATAAATATTGAGTTAGTTTTTAAATGTATTTTAATTGATTTATTATTTTATTGTATTTTGCTAATATTCAGTTAATTAGTATAAGAATTGCTCTCCAATTTCCATTATTTTGAACTTTCCAATATTACATAATGGCAAAAGGTTTTAGGTTTCCTATTTCTTTTTAAACTCCAAGTCACAGGTCAAAGAACAGCCATGACTTATGCTCAAGCATCATGTGAACAGAAAGCACACCCTTCAAATGATATCACCATAAGTAAGATTGTGGTAGGATTTTACAATTGTAGTTTTGTACATATCTCCAGTGGGAAGATACGCAGAAAATTTAAAGGACCTTCAAGGCATTCTAGCCTAATCTGTTCATTTAAAGTGAGAGCAATAATATTAATACACTTGCTCAGGCCATGTGAGTAGCATTTATTAGAGTATTTGAATTCAGCTCCTCTAATTATTGATTCAATTGAATTTATTGTAAGTAAAATATTTCCTATGCAATATCATAATTTAAAAAATCACACTGGGCTGGAATCCAGAAAACCTGACTAGATACTAATCTAGCCTCTAATTTTAATTTGATTTAAGACTTTAAGCAAGTAGCTTCAGAATGGGTAGGTCATTAAATTTGGAATCAGGAATAAATAAGTCTAAATCCTTTTTCAGACAACTGTGTCATTGTGAGTAATTTGTTTTAACTTCTAAGGTCCCTTCCAGTTCTGAAACTTTGGTCTCTTTTGTGTCCTTCAGACATTTTATCTATGTAATAAGATTATTTTTCCTTCCATTCTCACTTGGAAAAATTTCTAAGGGGTTGAACATGATTATTTTCTGTTTATCTTATATAAAGCTTATTTGTAATAATTGCATATTATACTAGACTCTAGCCTTCTTAAGGCCAGTGGTGGTCTTTGGACATTTTTTTTTTTGCATTTCTAAGCATACATGCCTTACACATGGTAGGCATTAATAATTTAATAAATGTTTGCTGAATGAATGATTTGCTGATCTGGTGTCCCTTTTTTTTTTCTTTTCTTTTATTTTATAATAACATTATATTGACAGAATCCATGCCAGGGTAATTTTTTTACAACATTATTCTTTGCACTCACCTCTGTTCCGATTTTTCCTCTCCCTCCCTCCACCCCCTCCCCTAGATAGCAAGCAGTCCTATATATGTTAAATATGTTGCAATATATCCTAGATACAATATATGTTTACAGAACCGAATACTTCTCTTGTTGCACAAGGAGAATTGGATTCAGAAGGTAAAAATAACCCAGGAAGAAAAACAAAAATACAAGTAGTTCACATTCGTTTCCCAGTGTTCTTTCTTTGGGTATAGCTGCTTCTGTCCATCATTTATCAATTGAAACTCGGTTAGGTTTCTTTGTTAAAGAAATCCACTTCCATCAGAATACATCCTTATACAATATCGTTGTCGAAGTGTATAATGATCTCCTGGTTCTGCTCATTTCACTTTGCATCATTTCATGTAAGTCTCTCCAAGCCTCTCTGTATTCATCCTGCTGGTCATTTCTTACAGAACAATAATATTCCATAACATTCATATACCACAATTTACCCAGCCATTCTCCAATTGATGGGCATCCATTCAATTTCCAGTTTCTAGACACAACAAACAGGGCTGCCACAAAGATTTTGGCACATAAAGGTCCCTATCCCTTCTTTAGTATCTCTTTGGGTATAAGCCCAGTAGTAGCATTGCTGGATCAAAGGGTATGCACCGTTTGATAACTTTTTGGGCATAATTCCAGATTGCTCTCCAGAATGGTTGGATTCGTTCACAACTCCACCAATAATGCATCAGTGTCCCAGTTTTCCTGCATCCCCTACAACATTCATCATTATTTGTTTTGTCATCTTAGCCAGTCTGACAGGTGTGTAGTGGTATCTCAGAGTTGTCTTAATTTGCATTTCTCTGATCAATAGTGATTTGGAACACTCTTTCATATAAGTGGTAATAGTTTCAATTTCATCATCAGAAAATTGTCTGTTCATATCTTTTGACCATTTATCAATTGGAGAATGGCTTGATTTCTTATAAATGAGAGTCAGTTCTCTAGGCCTTTATCAGAACATTTAACTGTAAAGATGTTTTCCCAATTTGTTGCTTCCCTTCTAATCTTGTTTGCATTAGTTTTGTTTGTACAAAGGCTTTTTAATTTGATATAATCAAAATTTTTTATTTTGTGATCAGTAATGGTCTCTAGTTCATCTTTGGTCACAAATTTCTTTCTACTCCACAAGTCTGAGAGATAAACTATCCTATGTTCCTTTAATTTATTTATAATCTCATTCTTTATGCCTAGGTCATGGACCCATTTGGATTTTATCTTGGTATATGGTGTTAAGTGTGGGTCCATGCCTAATTTCTGCCATACTAATTTCCAGTTATCCCAGCAGTTTTTATCAAATAATGAATTCTTATCCCAAAAGTTAGGATCTTTGGGTTTGTCAAACACTAGATTGCTATAGTTGACTATTCTGTTTTGTGAACCTAACCTTTTCCACTGATCAACTAATCTATTTCTTAGCCAAAACTAAATGGTTTTGGTGACTGCTGCTTTATAATATAATTTTAGATCAGATACAGTTAGGCCACCTTCATTTGATTTTTTTTTCCATTAATTCCCTTGAGATTCTTGACTTTTTATTGTTCCATATGAATTTTGTTGTTATTTTTTCTAGATCATTAAAATATTTTCTTGGAAGTCTGATTGGTATAGCACTAAATAAATAGATTAGTTTAGGGAGTATTGTCATCTTTATTATATTTGCACGGCCTATCCAAGAGCACAATATTTTTCCAATTATTTAAGTCTGATTTATTTGTGTGGAAACTTTTTTTTGTAATTTTGCTCATATAATTCCTGACTTTCTTTTGGTAGATAGATTCTCAAATATATTATGCTATCAACAGTCATTTTGAATGGAATTTCTCTTTGTATCTCTTGCTGTTGGGTTTTGTTGGTGATGTATGAAAATGCTGAGGATTTATGGGGATTTATTTTGTAGCCAGCTACTTTGCTAAAATTATGAATTATTTCTAATAGCTTTTTAGTAGAATCTCTGGGGTTCTCTAAGTATACCATCATATCAACTGCAAATAGTGATAGTTTGGTTTCCTCATTGCCTATTCTAATTCCTTTAATCTCTTTCTTGATTCTTATTGCAGAGGCTAATGTTTCTAATACCATACTGAATAATAATGGTGATAGTGGGCAACCTTGCTTCACTCCAGATCTTACTGGGAAAGGTTCCAGTTTTTCCCCATTGCAAATTATGCTTACAGAAGGTTTTAAATATATGCTACTGACTATTTTAAGGAAAAGTCCATTTATTCCTATGCTCTCAAGTGTTTTTTATTAGGAATGGATGTTGGATTTTATCAAATGCTTTTTCTGCATCTATTGAGATGGTCATATGGTTTTTGTTTGTTTGGTTATTGATATAGTCAATTATGCTAATAGTTTTCCTAATATTGAACCAGCCCTGCATTCCTGGTATAAATCCTACTTGGTCATAGTGTATTATCCTGGGGATGATTTTCTGTAATCTTTTTGCTAATATTTTATTTAAGATTTTAGCATCAATATTCATTAGGGAGATTGGTCTATAATTTTCTTTCTCTGTTTTCAGCCTACCTGGTTTAGGTATCAGTACCATGTCTTTGTCATAAAAGGAGTTTGGTAGGACTCCTTCAATCCCTATTTTTTCAAATAGTTTATTTAGCATTGGAGTAAATTGTTCTTTAAATGTTTGATAGAATTCTCATGTAAATCCATCTGGTCCTGGGGATTTTTTCTTAGGGAGTTGGTTGATAGTTTGTTCTATTTCTTTGTCTGAGATGGGACTGTTTAGGATATTTACTTCTTCCTCTGTTAGTTTGGGCAAGCTATATTTTTGGAGGTATTCTTCTATTTCATTTAAGTTGTCGAATTTATTGGCATAAAGTTGGGCAAAGGAACTCCTAATTATTGCTCTAATTTCCTTTTTGTTAGTGGTGAGTTCTCCTTTTTCATTTTTAAGACTAACAATTTGATTTTCCTCTTTCCTTTTCTAAATCAGATTTACTAAGGGTTTGTCTATTTTGTTGGTTTTTTCATAGAACCAACTCTTAGTTTTATTAATTAATTCAATAGTTTTTTTTTTTTTTTACTTTCAATTTTATTGATCTCTCCTTTTATTTTTAGAGTTTCAAGTTTAGTGTTTGACTAGGGGTTTTTAATTTGTTCCTTTTCTAGCATTTTTAGTTGTAAGCCCAAATCATTGACCTTCTCTTTCTCTATTTTATACAAATAGGCCTCTAGAGATATGAAATTCCCCCTTATTACCGCTTTGGCTGCACCCCATACATTTTGTATGATGTCTCATTATTATCGTTTTCTTGGGTGAAGTTATTAATTATGTCTATGATTTGCTGTTTCACCCAATCATTCTTTAGTATGAGATTATTTAGTTTCCAATTATTTTTTGGTCTACTTTCCCCTGGCTTTTGGTTGAATGTAATTTTCATTACATCGTGGTCTGAAAAGGATGCATTTACTATTTCTGCCTTACTGCATTTGAGTTTGAGGTTTTTATGTCCTAATATATGGTCAATTTTTGTATAGGTTCCATGAACTGCTGAAAAGAAAGTGTACTCCTTTCTGTCTCCATTTACATTTTCTCCAGAAATCTATCATATCAATTTTTGTCTAGTATTCTATTTACTTCTTTGACTTCTTTCTTAGTTAATTTATGGTCTGATTTATCTAAGGTTGAGATCTCCCACTATTATAGTTTTGCTGTCTATTTCTTCTTGCAGCTCTCTTAATTTCTCTTTTAAGAATTTAGATGCTACACCACTTTGTGCATATATGTTTAATATTGATATTGCTTCATTATCCATGCTACCCTTTAGCAAGATATAGTGCCCTTCGTTATCTCTTTTAATTAGATCAATTTTTGCTTTAGCTTGATCTGAGATCAGGATGGCTACCCCTGCTTTTTTGACTTCACCTGAAGCATAGTAGATTTTGCTCCAACCTTTTATCTTTAACCTGCATGTATCTCCCCGCTTCAGGTGTGTTTCCTGTAAACAACATATTGTAGGATTCTGGCTTTTAATCCATTCTGCTAACTGCTTCCTCTTTATGGGGAAGTTTACCCCTTTCACATTTATGGTTAAAATGACCAATTCTGTATTACTTGCCATCTTGTTAACCCCGATTTATGCTTTTCTCCCTTCTTTTCCCCTTACCCCCCTTCCCAGTATTAAGCTTGTGAGCACCACTTGCTTCTCACAGCCCTCCCTTTTTAGTATCCCTCCCCCCTCCTTAAAGTTCCTCCCCCTATTTTACCCCTTTCCCTCCCAGTTTCCATATTCCCTTCCGTTTCACTTATTCCTTCCCTTTTCACTTTCCCCTTCTCACTTTTCAATGAGGTGGGAGAAGTTTCACCATAAATTGAATGTCTAAAATTTTTCTCTTAAAGCCAATTCTGAAGGCAGTAAGATACCCACTATATTCATCCCCCTCCATTCTTTCTCTCAGATATAATAGGTTTCTTTTGCCTCTTCATGAGATATAGTACCCAAACTTTACCCTTTTTCTGGTACAATGTTCTTTCCACATCTAGTCTCTAGAACAAGGTATACATGTATTCGTTATACATCTATATAGTCAAAATATAGTTCCCAAGATTAATCTTTACCTTTTTAGATTTCTCTTGAGTTCTATATTTGTAGATCAAACTTTTTGTTAAGTTCTGGCTTTTTCATCAAAAATAGGTGAAATTAGCTTACTTCGTTGAATGTCCATCTTCTTCCCTGGAAAAGATGCTCATTCTAGCTGGGTAAGTTATTTTTGGTTGCATACCAAGTTCCTTAGCCTTTTGGAATTTCATATTCAGGCCCTTTGATCCTTTAATGTGGATGCTGCTAGATCCTGGGTGATACTTATTGTGGCTCCTCAATGCTTGAATTGGGTTTTTCTAGCTGCTTGCAGTATTTTTTCCTTCGTCTGTGGGTTCTGGCATTTGGCCACTATATTTCTTGGTGTTCTGATTTTAGGATCCCTTTCAGTAGGTGATTGATGAATTCTTTCAATGTCTATTTTACCCTCTATTCCTATGACTTCTGGGCAGTTCTCTTTGATAATTTCCTGGAAAATAGTGTCCAAGCTCTTTTTTTCATCATGCTTTTCTGGGAGTCCAGTGATTCTCAGATTGTCTCTCCTGGATCTGTTTTCCACGTCTGTTGTCTTCCCAGAAGGTATTTCACATTCTTTTCCATTGTTTGATTTTTTTTTGGTTTTGTTTGACTGATTCTTCTTGTCTCCTCAAGTCATTCAATTCCAGTTGTTCAATTCTGATTTTCAATGAAGTATTTTCTTCACTCACTTTTTAAAAATCTTTTTCTAATTGTCCAATTGAGTTCTTTTGTTCTGTGCAATTTTTTTCCATTTCGCCAATTTTGTTTTTTAGAGAGCTGTTTTCTGTTTCCAGTTCACTAATCCTATTTTTCAAGGATTTTATTTCTTTTTCCACTCTGTCTTTAAATGAGTGGTATGACTTCTCTAGCCTCTCTTGCCACGCCTCCCTCTCCTTTTCCCATTTTTCTTCTAGCTCCCTTGTGAGAGCCTTTTTAATTTCTTCTATGAGATTCATCTGTGCTGAGGAACAGAGGATCTCCTTTGGGGATTCACCTGGAGACAGTCTTTAGTCTCCTCAGGGTTTAGAGTCTGCTCTCTATCTGTATAGAAGCTGTCAAGGGTTAAAGTCATCTTCAATTTTTTGTCAGAGAAGAATCAAAGACATACTAGTAAAAAGAAAAAAAAGAAAAAACCCTAAAAGGAGTCTGCTTTTTGGGGGGAGGGGCTGGGTGGTGTTACCGAGCTTCCTCTACAGACTGCGGGGGCAGCAGCGAAGCACTAGCAGGACTATGTTGCGCCTGCGCTATGAGACTCTGAGAGTGTGCTGAGACACTGTGGGAGAGCAGTGGCCCAGTCCCGAGAGACTACAGCTGTTTGGGGTTGTATTCTTCAGCCCTGGTGTTTTTAGCTTCTCTGCTGGGCTACTGACTTGCTGCCAGGGCAAAGTATCCAATCCTGTAGCAAAGCTCCCCCCACAGAGACGGCTGAGATCACACCCCATCCCCTCTCCAGTCTGCTTGGCTGTGAGCTGCCTGCTGGCCTCTTGCTGCTGCCGCTGCCTGCCCTCAGCCTGTGCCTGATCTAAAACCATCCCCGCCCTCAAGCAAAAACAGACCTTTCCTGGCAAATTTCAAGGATGTCTTCTCTTGGTAACTATTTGTGTGTGTGTGTGTGTGTTTTTTTCAGTCAAGCATTAATTCAGAGGCTTGCAATGAAATGGATTCTGAGAGAAAAATGCAGAGCTTATACAGCTGTGTGCCTCCTCTCCACCATCTTGGCTGGAAGCCTCTCTCTCTCTCTCTTTTTTTTTTTTTTAAATGTAAGTGTGCATTAAAAGGCACAAGGAGAGTTTCCTGATTAAATGCCCTCAAGACCATTATTTCTAACAGAACATTTGTTTTAGTCATCATCTCTAAAGGGACAAGAGCAGCATTCAGTATCAATAAGGTTCCTTGGAAAATTGGAGTTAGTACAAACTTCTGAGAGCAGAAGCAGAAAACAAGTATTTCTCTAACTCTATATTTGGGCTTAGCCCAGTGTGAAATAAAATTTTAGGAACAACTCCAGGAGGGCACTCATTTGGATGTGGGCAAAGATTGGAAATGAAGAAAGTGGCTGCAGATGGCGAGAGATGAATTGGCCCCAGGCAGCTCTTTTGATCTTCTCTGAGTTTCTCCATGCCACACTAAATAGCATGATAGAAATAAAAATGATGAAAAACTGTTAGCATTATGTTGTGAGCTTTTTCTTCTCAAAACGCAACCAGGTGATAAAAGTTCAGCTCTTTTATTATCTCCAATATAGCCCGGTTAGCTTAGAGGCCTATCTCTCTGCTTGGTTCCAAGAGCTCCCTCCAAATGTCACCAAATCCAAAGGTCTGGTTCTTCAGCCTCTGCCTCTGCTTTCTTCTGCCTCCAGCCAGCTCTACTCTTCATGTCATTTCGGCAAAATCTCGACTTGTAGCGTCTTCACTCTCCCGAGCACTCTCCGACTGGCCCATTGGCCTATTTATGCTCCTTCCAGAGAGAGGGATTATGGGTAGTTCTACTTAGTACCTTGTTTCAGGTTCTGCCCAAAACATCTTCTTGTAAGATTAGATCAACTCTAATTACTTAGCAGTTAGTAAGGATTCCAACATCTCCCCCTTTCTTTTGTTTTAAAACATAGGGGGTTTCTGAGGGGGTACACATAAATCCATCAATATGGGCCAGAACTTTGTAACAGATATACATGGTATACATAAATCCATCAATATGGGAGGCATTATACATAATTTACAAAAGCACACAGCAATATAACACAGGCTAGTGGTAATGTAACAAATAACATGAATCAACATGAAAATTTAACTACTGCAAAAGTCTCATCAACAATCTTTCATCTCAAGAAATCCAATGATTCTTGCAATTGCTTAAAATACATAAGCACATAGTAATATAACACAGGCAAATAGTAATGTAACAACGTAAATCGACCTGAAAATTTACAAATGTCCATAAGTCCTAGAAATAGTCCATAAGGAATCCATTGTCCATTAGTTCATGCGCCAGGAATCTAATAATTCCTGTAAGCTCTGAAGTACTGCAAAAGTCTCATCAACAATTTTCATCTCAGGGAATCCAGTGATTCTTGCTGGTTTTTCAGGAACTGAAAGCTGAAGATTTTAAATTTCTTTTGACAGTCTCATTGTTAGCCATCTGATTCCTTTTCCACCTGTGGAAATATAAGCAGATCCTCTTCCCCAAGCAGTTAACCTATCTAATTCTCTTCTATTTACCACTTTTGGGATTTCTCCTCATCATCTGGTAATTACATTGGAGCTGTTTGCATTGGATATTGTCTTGTTGTCTTAAAAGGCCTGTATTCTTCCCAACTGTAATCCTGATTGCTTTTCTGTTGGTTGATGACATCAGAGTTCTGAATTTCTAAAGTCTCTCTGGGTGTAACCTCAGCTGCTATCATGCCCCACCTGTCCTTTGATTGATACTTTAGAGCTGGGCCCTGCCTCTCATTCCTCTTGGTCAATATACATTTAGAGGCCCAGTGAAAGCCTTGATTACATTTTGGACATGGAGTTTTGGGTTTTCTCTCACTCTGTCTTCTCACTCTATCTCCATATCTACAATGAGCTCTCAAATGTCCAATTTTTCCGCAATGAAAACATCGACGAGTTTCTCTAGAATTCCTCTGCCAAGAAGGACCTTGTCTTTCCATGTTCATCATAGTCTGGGCATAATAAGCATTTGTGCCCACTGTGGCACAGCGTCTTATGATTTCTTCTAAAGGAGCATCTTTGTCTAGCCCCCATATAATTCTTTTGCAAACCTCATTGGCATTTTCCTTAGCCAAATGTTTAGTCATTATTTCTGTTGCTGCATTGTCTCCAATGGTTCTTATTACAGCTGTTTGTAAACGTCCCACAAAATCTGCAAAAGGTTCATTGGGACCTTGCTCTATTTTTGTGAAAGCATTATTTCCATCTTTCTGTCCAGGGAGAGAATTCCAAGCTTTTATTGCAGCCTTAGAAATTTGCTCATACACTGTTATGGGATAATAAATCTGTTCTGAACTCTCTGCATACTGACCTTCTCCAGTTAGTTGGTCAAAAGCAACTTGTACAATAGCTCCTGTTTGCCTATTGCGTTGGGCTTGAATCCTACATAATTCATGAAACTCCGAAAGCCACAATAAATTTTGTCCCGGTTCTAGACAAGTTTTCGTTATGGATTTCCAGTCATTCGGGGTTAGGATTTCATTAGACAAATTATCCAGTAACATCTTCACATAAGATGATGTAGCCCCATAAAGAGTGCAACCCTTTTTCAAATCTTTAATTTTTCCAAATTAAAAGGAGTGTATTTTCTCTCTTTTTGACCTGAGGAGTTGAGCTCTTCAATCACAGGATCTCCTTCATTTTTTGCTTTAATTAATGCTTTTTCTAATCTTGTTAAATTCTGCTTTACAGGAGAAGCTGACTGTGTTTCTGTCTCTCTCCTCCCTCCCCTTGTTCCACCCATGAAGGGTTAATTGTGGGGGAGGGTCATGAGATGTGGAATCACCTAATTCCTCCTGCTGTGAAGTATCATACTCAGAATTGTAATTAACTCCATTCTCATCTGATTCATCCTCCTTTTCACCTAGTAAAGTTGGCATTTCTTCCTCCTGTACTTTCCTTTTCATCATTCTATCACTTAAATAACTTCTTATAGCCAATTGTATTACATTATATGTATTAATTATTGAGTTAGGCCCATTTTTATCATAGAATTGACAAAGATCCTCTCCAACCAATTTCCATTCATTTAGATCTAATTCCTTATCAAGAGAGAAACAAGGACATATGTCCTTTACAGTTTGTAAAAGTTCAGTGATTTGCTGTAAACTTATAATTAAACCTTGGCTTTCCATAATTTTGACAATGCTGTCTAAACATTTTCCTTGAACAGAAACAGGCTGTTTTCTAAATATCTGTCCCATCTTAGCTGAAATTCTACTTTAACTCTTCTAACAAAATTTCTTTGTTGCACTCACCCTAATTTCTGGTTGATGAGTCTTTTCCACTGGATCAGGATCGGGGCTTTTCCACTTGAATCAGGATCGGAGCTTTTCCACTGAAATCCACTGAGGGGTCTGTTTGCCCCACGTTCAGGCGCCAAAATGTTGTGAGCTTTTTCTTCTCAAAACGCAACCAGGTGATAAAAGTTCAGATCTTTTATTATCTCCAATATAGCCCGGTTAGCTTAGAGGCCTATCTCTCTGCTTGGTTCCAAGAGCTCCCTCCAAATGTCACCAAATCCAAAGGTCTGGTTCTTCAGCCTCTGCCTCTGCTTTCTTCTGCCTCCAGCCAGCTCTACTCTTCATGTCATTTCGGCAAAATCTCGACTTGTAGCGTCTTCACTCTCCCGAGCACTCTCCGACTGGCCCATTGGCCTATTTATGCTCCTTCCAGAGAGAGGGATTATGGGTAGTTCTACTTAGTACCTTGTTTCAGGTTCTGCCCAAAACATCTTCTTGTAAGATTAGATCAACTCTAATTACTTAGCAGTTAGTAAGGATTCCAACAGCATTACATGCGTTTTGGGATAAGATTTTAGAGAAGTCATCTCATAATAAGTGCCTGAATCAAACTCAAATATCATTTTTGGTCATCAAAGTCAGGCCTGCACAAAGTATATGCAAAAAATCTGGATTCAACTAGGCTCATCTGAGGATATTTTTTTTAAAAAAGTTATGTAAAAATCATATAATACAGTGACTACATTTGCCATTGTATATAATTCTCTATCTTAACAGTTCCTCAACTCTCTAATTCCAGGAGAATAATTTCTCCCTTTATTCCAAAAAAGGTATGCAGATTATATATTCTCAAGCAATAATCAGTGTGTATGAAAGGAGGTGTTATAACATAATGTAAAGAATCCTAGCCCCTATTTATGAGTCATTAATTTGTCTCTGATTTACTCTATGATCTTTTTCACAGAATCAAAGAAGTGTGACTGTAACCAGAATGGCAAAGAAGAGAAGCACTCAGTTTAGTTTTTCCAACATTCCCATCCAAACAACTTTATAATAATGTCTCATTTGAAATTCTAGACTGGCAGAACCAAGAAAAATTTAGAGTGAGAGATTCTTCTAGTCAAACATGTAAAAAATAATTTTAAATGTAATCTCTATTGAACAAGTCTTTGGGTGGCTGAAGATGAACAAAGGCTAGAGATTCTTATGCCAGAAATCAAATAGAAGTTTAATTTCAGAGTGAATAAATCACTTGCAAGTGGAAATCCCAGAGTCATTCTTAGGTCTTAAGTAAACTAAATGCAAACCAATGAATGCAGGCATTTGGGATACATTTTGGGATACATGGGATACATGTATTCCTGGGTTGTGTGGGAACAATCATCAAGTTATGAGAACCATTGAACCTTGCAATTGTCTCTGGTTTTAAGAGTTTTTGAATCTTATAATCAATCAGCAGGGTGCAGAATCAGAGTTAGTATAGTGGAAGTATAGTACCTGGTTTGGTGCTCTTGGCAGTTACAAATGTAGAGATTCTTCAAAGCATCAGGACATGTGATTAACCACTTTCTCCTATCATACATTGGTTGTGATCCCAGCTTTTAGATAAGGATCTCTTGGAATATAGGAAAGCTCCAATAAATCTAAATCATTAGGCATATTATATTGATTAATATGAACAAAATAAATGCCATAAAAACATTTGCCAGAGAATAAGTTTGAAGGATTGTTGCTATGTCGAATTCCGGGCAAAATTTGTTCACTGGACCTTAGCTTTGGAAAACAAAATGTTTTATAAGATTTTGATCTTTACTCCTTTGGGTCAAAAGGAAGAGGTCTGACAGAACAGCCTTATGGACAAATAAAGGAGAATCACATATAAGCCAAGATACCAGGAGAGGCAGGTTAGGCAAAGACAATCATTTTTATCCCAGAAAATCAGTTACTTGTGAGAAAGTATTGAAGAAATATGTTCTAAGTGTCTTTGCTAACTACTATTTGCTTGCAAGCAGAAAAGAGGGCAAATGGCAAGAAAGTAGAGAAATAAAATGTCAATAATGACTTAAAACAAGGTATCAGTGGTTGGGCACATAACAAAGGGAAGAGGGGGGCAAAGAAAAAACTAGGACAGAATACTCAGCCCTTATTTGGAATCTTGGAATAGCTGTCTCATGTGAGTGTCATCTGTTTTTGGTTGCGTAGTAGATAAACCTTGAAGTCCCTGGAAGGTCCTGTCATCTTCTTAGTAACAAATACATGCTTCAATGACCCAAGAGTACATACCACAAGACTGATAGCTGTGGAAGTAGTCAAAAATACATGATAGGTACCTATGGAAAACATATAAGTTGATAATTATTAAAAAAAAAAAAAAACTCCTTTGATCAATCTTTGGGTCTAAGTTTCTAGTCAGCATAGCTTAGGCTCTTAGTTAAGAGTCTCTAAACAACATTTGATAATGATCTAGCTTCCCAACCATAGAAGATAAAAAAAAAATGTAATAAATGTTTCTCACAATTCCTATACTTATATTAATTCAGGAACAGATCAAAATACTTAGAAGTTTCAAGATGGCCTGGACTTTATATGTCAACAAGATAACCAAGAACACAAACACCTTGAAAAAAATACCAAAGTAATATAGTAGTTATCACAAATAGTAGTGAATAACAAGTGTCCTTGTACCCTAGTAATCCATACTCAATATCCATTTAACCATTTAACCAGAACATTTTGAGACCCAAATGTAGTATATATATATATATATATATATATATATATATATTATATTATATTATAATATTATATTATATTCCCATCCAAACAACTTTATAATAATGTCTTATTTGAAATATTATATATTATATATAATATGCACAAACATATATATGTATGTATAAGTGTATGTGTGTATGTGTATATATATATATATATATATATATATATATGTACACACACACACACACATACACACATAGGTTCTCCAAATATGAAACTTCAGAGAATTTCTGTTTACATACAATTTTCTATTTCTATATTTAACTAGATCCTAAACCTAATATAAGAATTTTTTTAAAAAATTGATGAGAGTCCAACTGTAAAATGAAATCTTCTGCCTTTTAGAATGATCATATACTTTAATAATAGTAAAAATAATTTCACTTAGCTAATAGCAACACAATTCATGTGTAAGATCTTTATCTGATTTTGAGAACTTATTTTTTTTAAATACTCAAAACCTAAAAATTTTTGGCTATCAATCACATGCATCTGTATATAGTTCTTACAGAAAACAGTATTATCCTGTTGCTTTCTCAAAATGTATTATTCCATTTATTTAGAAAATTTTCATATTATATCTTTGTCTTATTACTTTGTTTAATTACTTCCCTCTTAGGAGAATACCATTCCTATAATTTGATTAAAATACAGGTTAAAAATTGTATATTTGCACTTACAAATTATTGTAGTAACAGACATATTCTAGTATCAAGTAATTATTTAGCAGATTTAGGTTGTACTCAGAAAACATCTTGATTATAGAAATTTGCTAAAAAAGGGGACATAGTTTTATCATAACTGAAAAACTCCCTTAATCTTGTATGATCACAGGCATGAATAATATTGACTTTCAATCATGTAGTAACAGAATGTTAAAAACAAGGTTAATGATCAATCAGATAGGAATTATCCTCTTCAGAAAGAAAATTTTAAAAAATGGGAAAATGGAGTCAGAAAGATCTTACCTAGGCCATACCCATGTTCTGTCTTTCCACTCAGTATTTAATAGTGTTGTTTTTAACTAACCCTACTCACTATCTTATCTTCTATCACCCCTCCCCCATTTTCTTACTCTTTTTCCTACTGTTTTTACTAACCCTTCTATCCAGCCCTTTATATTTCTTTTCCCTTTCTTCTCCTACTTCTTTATGGGTTAAGATACATTTGTATGTGCAACTGAATAATTAAGATATTCCCTATTTTAGCCAAATCTTATGAGATCAAGTTTTAAACAATGTTCATCTTCCTCTCTTCTTTCCACATATTGTAAAAGATTTTGTGTCCTTCTTCATGTGATATACTCTGTCCCAATTTGCTTTTCCTTTTCTCTTCTCTTAGTAAAGTACTTTTTCCAGAACCCTAATGACTTTTTCTTTTAAATCATCACATCAGCGTCTATTCACAACCACATCAACTGTACATGGGATGAACAGATATCTTCTAAGCTGTCCCAACAATAGAAACAGTTCTCAAGAGTAACATATGAACTTCTGGGGCTGGAGCTAACATGGAAGAGTAAAGGCAAGAAGCTACTTGAGTTCTTCCAGTTTCCCTCAAAGATCACATGAAACCAAGGCTCTACAGAATCTGATGGAATGATACCACTCTCCAGCACAACATAGATTGGAAAAACTTCCAGAAAGATCAAGCTTACTGGTGAAAAGAGTTCAACCCAACTCAGATAGACTCTCGGAAAGCTAATGAGAGGGTCTTAATCAGAACAAATCAGCAACTAAGAACTTCATCTCTGGGTCAGTGGAGGGGTAAATTACTGGACAGCTTTCAGTCATAGCTCAGAAGGCAAACTCTGAAAAACCAGATTTTTTCATGAAGAGCAGACAAGATAACCCTGCAAATACAAAGGCCCCCTTTGCTCAAACCCAAGGCTTACAGCTGCACAGGAAGCTTGAGACAGCTCTCCTTTACTCCAGGAGCAGAGCTCAACCATAAAAGCAAAAAAAGAGGAAATACCAAAAGAAAAGGAAAGAAATAAGCAAGAAACAGAAAGGAACAGACCAAAACAACAACTCACATAAGTACAAAATGTCCACAGAAGAAAACTCAGACAGACACAAATTGGTCTCAATTCCAAAATGGCTTCTTGGGAGTGCTCATAAAGGATGTTAAAAATAAATGAGAAAAGTAGAAGAAAAAATGAGAAAGGAAATAAAAAGTATGCATGAGAAAGTCAACATCTTATTGAAGATCCATTGCCTCCTTGAAAGATGATGCTGAATTTCACTGGATAGTTAATTTTTTATTGTAATCTTATGCCTTTTGCCTTCAGGAATATGGTATTCCAGGCCCTCTGATCCTTTATTGTAGAAGCTGCTAGATCCTGAGTAATCCTATCTGTTACTTTTTGATATTTGAATTGGTTTTGTCTAGTGGTTCACAATATTTTTTTTTTCTTGAGAGGGTAGTTCTGTAGTTTTGCAACAATGTTTCCTGAGGTTTTCATTTTGGGATTTCTTTCTGAATGTGATTAATGGATTTTTCAATGACTATTTCTCAAATATTTCTAGATTATTGGGGTAGTTTTTCCTTAATAATCTCCCTTTTTTTAAAATTTTTATTTAATAATTACTTTATATTGACAGAATCCATGTCAGGGTAATTTTATTTTTTTTTACAACATTATCCTTTGCACTCATTTCTGTTCCAATTCTTTCCCCTCCCTCCCTTCACCCCCTCCCCTAGATGGCAAGCAGTCCTTTATATGTTGAATATGTTGCAGTATATCCTAAATACAATATATGTTTGCAGAACTGAACAGTTCTCTTGTTGCATAGGGAGAATTGGATTCAGAAGGTATAAATAACCCGGGAAGAAAAACAAAAATGCAGATAGTTCACATTCGTTTCCCAGTGTTCTTTCTTTGGGTGTAGCTGCTTTTGTCCATCATTTATCAATTGAAACTCAGTTAGGTCTCTTTGTCAAAGAAATCCACTTCCATCAAAATATGTCCTCATACAATATCGTTGTCGAAGTGTATAATGATCTCTTGGTTCTGCTCATTTCACTTAGCATCAGTTCATGTAAGTCTCGCCAGTCCTCTCTGTATTCATCCTGCTGGTCATTTCTTACAGAACAATAATATTCCATAACATTCATATACCACAATTTACCCAGCCATTCTCCAATTGATGGGCATCCATTCATTTTCCAGTTTCTAGCCACTACAAATAGGGCTGCTACAAACATTTTGGCACATACAGGTCCCTTTCCCTTCTTTAGTATTTCTTTGGGATATAAGCCCAATAGAAACACTGCTGGTTCAAAGGGTATGCACAATTTGATAATTTTTTGGGCATAATTCCAGATTGCTCTCCAGAATGGTTGGATTCGTTCAAAACTCCACCAACAATGCATTAGAGTCCCAGTTTTCCAGCATCCCCTCCAACATTCATCACTTAATAATCTCTTGAAGAATATTACCAGTCTTTTTTTTTTTCTTTTTCTTTTTTTTTTGGTCACAGCCTTCAGATAGGCCAATAATTTTTAAATTGTCAGGATTTATTTTACAGGTTGACTGTTTTTTCCATGAGGTAGTTCAAATTTTCTTACTTTTTTTTCATTCATTCATTATTCTCCTTCAGAAAGAGGAGGATGAGCATTGTCCAAAGCTTCAATTCATAAGTTTGATATTAAGAAGGCATAACTTAATCATTCAGTAGAGAATAGAAATTTATCTAATTCTGTAAATATGTAGGAGGAGAAAGAGGAAAGAAAAGAGGAACAGAATAGAAGGGTAGGGGAAAGGGTAAGAGAAGGAGGGAAGGGGTGATAGAAGATAATTTAATGTATAAAGTGGGTTAAAAATACTACTAAGAGAAGGAGTAGAGGTAATAGAAAATAAGATAATGGGCTTGGTAAAAAAAAAAAAACTACTAAGAGAAGTGGACAGGGTGATAGGAGATAAAATAGGGGGTGACATGGATAAAAATAAAACTCTGCTAAGAACAGGGTAGAAAAAGAGAGCAAAGTATATACAGGGCAGAAAATAGGATAGACAATACAGAAGTTGTAATCATAACTGTGAATGTAAATGGGATGAATTCTCCCATAAAACAGATACACAGATAAACAGATAAACAGAGTAGATTAAAAAAAAAAGAATCCTACAATATGTTATTTGCAAGAAACACATTTGACACAGAGAGACACATACAGAGTAAAGGCAAATGACTGGAACAGAATTTATTATACTTCAGCTGAAGTACAAAAACACACAGCTAACAATTCTGATCTCAGATAAAACAAAAGTCAAAGTAGAGCTTATTAAAAGAGATAAGGGAGGAAAGAATATCTTCATAAACTGTATTGTCAACAATAAATTACTAATAATACTAAATGTATAACACACCAAGTGGAAAAGCAGCCAAATTCCACAAAATAAACAAGAAAGAAAATAGGGAGGTTAATAAAGTCCTAGAAAACCCAGATATGATACACTTAAGGAAAAAAAAATGTCTAGGGACAGTAAAAAATATACCTCTTTATCAACAATACATGCTACCTTCACAAAAGCTGGCCATGTATTCGGGTACAAAAGCCTCACAATCAAATGCATAAAAGCAGAAATAGTGAGTGACTCCTTTTCAGATTATAATTAAAAGACAAATTATATTCAATAAAGGGCCAGGAAAAGATAAACTAAAGAACAATTGGAAATTAAATAATTTAATTCTAAAGAATCAGTTGATCAAACAACAAATGTGAGAAATAACCCATAATTTCATTGAAGAAAATAAAAATAATGAAACAGCATACTAAATCCCAGGGGTTTCAGCTAAAACCTTTATTAGGGGAAAGTTTATATTTCTAAATAGTTAAATGTATAAATTAGAGAAAGAGGAAATCAATGAATTGGGCATACAATTAAAAAGTATAAAAGAAAAAAATCAAAAACCCCAATTAAATACCACTTTGGAAATGCTGACACTCAAAGGAAAAATTAATAAAATTGAAACTAAGAAAACTAATGAACAAATAAATAAAACTAAAAGCTAGTTTTATGAAAAAACAAACAAAATAGAAAAACCTTTGGTTAATTTGATAAGAAAAAAGAAAGAAAAAAAAATCACCAACATCAAAAATTAAAAGGGTGAATGAACTTACCACCAATGAAAAGAAATTAAAAAAATAATTAGAGACTATTTTGCCAAACTCTATGGCAGCAAGTCTGTCAATTTAACTGAAATGGATGAATACTCACAAAAATATACAAAGAGACCTGCCACAAACATTCTTGCACATACAGGTCCCTTTCCCTTCTTTAAGATTTCTTTGGGATGGACTTCCGGTTAAGATGGCGGAGAGGAGGCACATAGCTGTGTAGCTCCACGCTTTCTCTCACTATCCATTTCATTACAAGCCTCTGAATTAATGCTTGACTGAAAAAAAAAAACCAACAAATAGTTACCAAAAGAAGCCATCCTTGAGATTCGCCAAGAAAGGTCTGTCTTTACTGGAGGGCTGGGACGGATTTAGATCTGGCGCAGGCGGTGGCAGCGGCAAGGAGAGCACGGGAGCAGACTGGAGAGAGGGTGGGGAGTGATTACAGCCGTCTCTGCGGGGAGAGCTTCGCTACAGGACTTGATACTTTGCTCCGGCAGCAAGTCAGCAACCCAGCAGAGAAGCTAAAAACACCGGGGGTGAAGAATACAGCCCCAAACAGCTGGAGTCTCTTAGGACCTGGCCACCCCCTCCTTCCCCCCCCCGCCCCCCCACAGTGACTCAGCACGCTCTGGGATCTCAGAGCGCAGGGGCAGCACAGTAGGGCTAGTGCCTCACTGCTGCCCCCCGCAGTCTGTAGAGGAAGCTCGGTAACACCACCCAGCCCCTCCCCCAAAGAAAGACTACAGTTTTTTTCTGTTTTTCTTTGCTAGTTTGTCTTTGATTATTAGAATGAGCAAGAAACTGAAGAGGACTTTAACCTTTGACAGCTTCTATACAGATAGAGAGCAGACTCTAAATCCTGAGGAGAGTAAAAACAGACAGTCCCCAGGTGAATCCCCAAAGGAGGAGATCATCTGTTCCTCAGCACAGATGAACCTCATAGAAGTAATTAAAAAGGCTCTTACAAGGGAGCTAGAAGAAAAATGGGAAAAGCAGAGTGAGGCTTGGCAAAAGAGCCTGGAGAAGTCAGTTAAAGAGAGAGTGGATAAAGAAGTAAAATCCTTGAAAAATAGGATTGGTGAACTGGAAACAGAAAATAGCTCTCTAAAAAACAAAATTGGCAGAATGGAAAAAAATTCCACAGAACAAAAGAACTCAATGGGACAATTAGAAAAAGATTTTTAAAAAGTGAGTGAAGAAAATGCTTCACTGAAAATCAGAAATGAACAATTGGAATTGAATGACTCGAGGAGACAAGAAGAATCAGTCAAGCATATCCAAAAAAAAAAAAAAAAAATCAAACAATGGAAAAGAATGTGAAATACCTTCTGGGGAAGACAACAGACCTGGAAAACAGATCCAGGAGAGACAATCTGAGAATCATTGGACTTCCAGAAAGTCATGATGAAAAAAAGAGCCTGGACAATATTTTCCAGGAAATTATCAAAGAGAACTGCCCAGAAATCATAGGAACAGAGGAAAAAAAAGATTGAAAGGATTTATTGATCACCCACTGAAAGGGATCCTAAAATCAAAACACCAAGAAATATAGTGGCCAAATGCCAGAACCCTCAGATGAAGGAAAAAATATTGCAAGCGGCTAGAAAAACCCAATTCAAGTATCAAGGAGCCACAATAAGGATCACCCAGGATCTGGCAGCATCCACATTAAAAGATCGAAGGGCCTGGAATATGATATTCCAAAAGGCTAAGGAACTTGGTATGCAACCAAAAATAACTTACCCAGCGAGAATGAGCATCTTTTTCCAGGGAAGAAGATGGACATTCAACGAAGTAAGCGAATTTCATCTATTTCTGATGAAAAAGCCAGAACTTAACAAAAAGTTTGATCTACAAATATAGAACTCAAGAGAAATCTAAAAAGGTAAAGATTAATCTTGGGAACTATATTTTGACTATATAGATAAAGAATACATATATACCTTGTTCTAGAAATTGATGTGGAAAGGACATTGTACCAGAAAAAGGGTAAAGTGGGGTAGTACATCTCATGAAGAGGCATAGAAAACCTATTATATCTGAGAGAAAGAATGGAGGGGAATGAATATAGTGGGTATCTTACTGCCTTCAGAATTGGCTATAAGTGAAAAATCTTAAGACATATTCACTCTATAGTGAAACTTCTTCCACCTCATTGAAAAGTGAGAAGGGAAAAGTGAAAAGGGAAGGAATAAGCTAAGAGGAAGGGAATACGGAAACTGGGAGGGAAAGGGGTAGATAGGAGGAGGAACTCTAAGGCAGGGGGCAGGGATACTAGAAAGGGAAGGCTGTGAGAAGCAAGTGGTGCTCACAAGCTTAATACTGGAAAGGGGGGAAAGGGGAAAGAAGGGAGAAAAGCATAAACCGGGGTTAACAAGATGGCAAGTAATAGAGAATTGGTCATTCTAACCATAAATTGAACGGGGTAAACTCCCCCATAAAGAGGAAGCGGTTAGCAGAATGGATTAAAAGCCAGAACCCTATAATATGTTGTTTACAGGAAACACACCTGAAGTGGGGAGATACATGCAGGTTAAAGGTAAAAGGTTGGAGCAAAATCTACTATGCTTCAGGTGAAGTCAAAAAAGCAGGGGTAGCCATCCTGATCTCAGATCAAGCTAAAGCAAAAATTGATCTAATTAAAAGAGATAAGGAAGGACAGTATATCTTGCTAAAGGGTAGCATGCATAATGAAGCACTATCTATATTAAACATATATGCACCAAGTGGGGTAGCATCTAAATTCTTAAAAGAGAAATTAAGAGAGCTGCAAGAAGAAATAGACAGTAAAACTACAATAGTGGGAGATCTTAACCTTGCACTCTCAGAATTAGATAAATGAAACCACAAAATAAATAAGAATGAAGTCAAAGAGGTAAATAGAATACTAGAAAAGTTAGATATGAAAGATCTCTGGAGAAAATGTAATGGAGACAGAAAGGAATACACTTTCTTTTCAGCAGTTCATGGAACCTATACAAAAATTGACCATATATTAGGATATAAAAACCTCAAACTCAAATGCAGTAAGGCAGAAATAGTAAATGCATCCTTTTCAGACCACGATGCAATGAAAATTACATTCAACAAAAAAGCAGGGGGAAGTAGACCAAAAAATAATTGGAAACTAAATAATCTCATACTAAAGAATGATTGGGTGAAACAGCAAATCATAGACATAATTAATAACTTCACCCAAGAAAACGATAATAATGAGACATCATACCAAAATGTATGGGATGCAGCCAAAGCGGTAATAAGGGGAAATTTCATATCTCTAGAGACCTATTTGTATAAAATAGAGAAAGAGAAGGTCAATGAATTGGGTTTGCAACTAAAAATGCTAGAAAAGGAACAAATTAAAAACCCCCAGTCAAACACTAAACTTGAAATTCTAAAAATAAAAGGAGAGATCAATAAAATTGAAAGTAAAAAAAAAACTATTGAATTAATTAATAAAACTAAGAGTTGGTTCTATGAAAAAAAACAACAAAATAGACAAACCCTTAGTAAATCTGATTAAAAAAAGGAAAGAGGAAAATCCAATTGTTAGTCTTAAAAATGAAAAGGGAGAACTCACCACTAACAAAGAGGAAATTAGAGCAATAATTAGGAGTTACTTTGCCCAACTTTATGCCAATAAATTCGACAACTTAAATGAAATAGAAAAATACCTCCAAAAATATAGCTTGCCCAAACTAACAGAGGAAGAAGTAAATATCCTAAACAGTCCCGTCTCAGAAAAAGAAATAGAACAAACTATCAACCAACTCCCTAAGAAAAAATCCCCAGGACCAGATGGATTTACATGTGAATTCTACCAAACATTTAAAGAAGAATTAACTCCAATGCTAAATAAACTATTTGAAAAAATAGGGATTGAAGGAGTCCTACCAAACTCCTTTTATGACACAGACATGGTACTGATACCTAAACCAGGTAGGCTGAAAACAGAGAAAGAAAATTATAGACCAATCTCCCTAATGAATATTGATGCTAAAATCTTAAATAAAATATTAGCAAAAAGATTACAGAAAATCGTCACCAGGATAATACACTATGACCAAGTAGGATTTATACCAGGAATGCAGGGCTGGTTCAATATTAGGAAAACTATTAACATAATTGACTATATCAATAACCAAACAAACAAAAACCATATGATCATCTCAATAGATGCAGAAAAAGCATTTGATAAAATCCAACATCCATTCCTAATAAAAACACTTGAGAGCATAGGAATAAATGGACTTTTCCTTAAAATAGTCAGGAGCATATATTTAAAACCTTCTGTAAGCATCATATGCAATGGGGAAAAACTGGAACCTTTCCCAGTAAGATCTGGAGTGAAGCAAGGTTGCCCACTATCACCATTATTATTTAATATCGTATTAGAAACACTAGCCTCGGCAATAAGAGTCGAGAAAGATATTAAAGGAATTAGAGTAGGCAATGAGGAAACCAAACTATCACTCTTTGCAGGTGATATGACGGTATACCTAGAGAACCCCAGAGATTCTACTAAAAAGCTATTAGAAATAATTCATAATTTTAGCAAAGTAGCTGGCTACAAAATAAATCCCCATAAATCCTCAGCATTTTTATACATCACCAACAAAACCCAACAGCAAGAGATACAAAGAGAAATTCCATTCAGAATAACTGTTGATACCATAAAAATTTGGGAATCTATCTACCAAAGGAAAGTCAGGAATTATATGAGCAAAATTATAAAAAAGTCTCCACACAAATAAAGTCAGTCTTAAATATTTGGAAAAATATTAAGTGCTCTTGGATCGGCTGAGCGAACATAATAAAGATGACAATACTCCCTAAACTAATCTATTTATTTAGTGCTATACCAATCAGACTTCCAAGAAAATATTTTAATGATCTAGAAAAAATAACAACAAAATTCATATGGAACAATAAAAAGTCGAGAATTTCAAGGGAATTAATGAAAAAAAAAAATCAAATGAAGGTGGCCTAGCTGTACCTGATCTAAAATTATATTATAAAGCAGCAGTCACCAAAACCATTTGGTATTGGCTAAGAAATAGAGTAGTGGATCAGTGGAAAATGTTAGGTTCACAAGACAGAATAGTCAACTATAGCAATCTAGTGTTTGACAAACCCAAAGCCCCTAACTTCTGGGAAAAGAATTCATTATTTGATAAAAACTGCTGGGATAATTGGAAATTAGTATGGCAGAAATTAGATATGGACCCACACTTAACATCATATACCAAGATAAGATCAAAATGGGTCCATGACCTAGACATAAAGAACGAGATTATAAATAAATTAGAGGAACAGAATAGTTTATCTCTCAGACTTGTGGAGGAGAAAGAAATTTGTGACCAAAGATGAACTAGAGACCATTACTGATCACAAAATAGAAAATTTTGATTACATCAAATTAAAAAGCCTTTGTACAAACAAAACTAATGCAAACAAGATTAGAAGGGAAGCAACAAACTGGGAAAACATCTTCACAGTTAAGGTTCGGATAAAGGCCTCATTTCCAAAATATATAGAGAACTGACTCAAATTTATAAGAAATAAAGCCATTCTCCAATTGATAAATGGTCAAAGGATATGAACAGACAATTTTCAGAGGATGAAATTGAAACTATTACCACTCATATGAAAGAGTGTTCCAAATCATTATTGATCAGAGAAATGCAAATTAAGACAACTCTGAGATATCACTACACACCTGTCAGATTGGCTAAGATGACAGGAAAAAATAATGATGAATGTTGGAGGGGATGCGGGAAAACTGGTACACTAATGCATTATTGGTGGAGTTGTGAACGAATCCAACCATTCTGGAGAGCAATCTGGAATTATGCCCAAAAAATTATCAAATTGTGCATACCTTTTGATCCAGCAGTGTTTCTATTGGGCTTATATCCCAAAGAAATACTAAAGAAGGGAAAGGGACCTGTATTTGCCAAAATGTTTGTAGCAGCCCTATTTGTAGTGGCTAGAAACTGGAAAATGAATGGATGCCCATCAATTGGAGAATGGCTGGGTAAATTGTGGTATATGAATGTTATGGAATATTATTGTTCTGTAAGAAATGACCAGCAGGATGAATACAGAGAGGACTGGCGAGACTTACATGAACTGATGCTAAGTGAAATGGGCAGAACCAGGAGATCATTATACACTTCGACAACGATATTGTATGAGGACATATTTTGATGGAAGTGGATTTCTTTGACAAAGTGACTTAACTGAGTTTCAATTGATAAATGATGGACAAAAGCAGCTACACCCAAAGAAAGAACACTGGGAAACGAATGTGAACTATCTGCATTTTTGTTTTTCTTCCTGGGTTATTTTTACCTTCTGAATCCAATTCTCCCTATGCAACAAGAGAACTGTTCGGTTCTGCAAACATATATTGTATCTAGCATATACTGCAACATATCCAACATATAAAGGACTGCTTGCCATCTAGGGGAGGGGATGGAGGGAGGGAGGGGAAAAAATTGGAACAGAAACGAGTGCAAAGGATAATGTTTAAAAAAAAAAAAATTACCCTGGCATGGATTCTGTCAATATAAAGTAATTATTAAGTAAAAATTAAAAAAAAAAAGAGACCTAACTGAGTTTCAATTGATAAATGACGGACAAAGCAGCTACACCCAAAGAAAGAACACTGGGAAATGAATGTGAACTATCTGCATTTTTGTTTTTCTTCCCAGGTTATTTATACCTTCTGAATCCAATTCTCCCTATGCAACAAGAGAACTCTTTGGTTTTGCAACATATATTGTATCTAGGATATACTGCAACATATCCAACATATAAAGGACTGCTTGCCATCTAGGGGAGGGGGTGGAGGGAGGGAGGGGAAAAAATCGGAACAGAAACGAGTGCAAGGGATAATGTTGTAAAAAAAATTACCCTGGCATGGATTCTGTCAAAATAAAGTAATTATTAAATAAAAATTAAAAAAAAAAAGATTTCTTTGGGATATAAGCTCAGTAGAGACGATATGCACAGTTTGATAACTTTTTGAGCATAGTTCCAAATTGCTCTCCAGAATGGTTGGATGCATTCACAATTCTACCAACAATGTATCAGTGTCCCAGTTTTCCCACATCCCCTCCAACATTCCACATTATCTTTCCCTGTCATTCTTGCCAATCTGACAGATGTGTAGTGGTATGTCAGAATTGTCTTAATTTTCATTTCTCTGATTAATAATGACTTGGAGCACCATTTATGGTTCTTTTAAAAAGTTTTCCATGTACCAGTCTGCTATTAAGAAGGAAGAATAGAGCATCACCAGATGTAGAGATAGAAAGGAATTAATTGTGCCTCATGGCATATATCAGAGATTATCATGGGACACTTACAATATTCTGTTTTTATTGCTAACATATGAAGAAATTGTACATCAAGTGTAGCAGAATTTCCCACTTGATATTTTCTTTCTATTATTCTCTTGACATCTGTGTTTGAAGATCAAATTTTTTGTTTGGTTCTGGCTTTTTCAATAGAAGTGATTGAAAGTCTTTTATTTCATTGAAGATCCTTGTCCTTCCTTGAAAGATGATACTCAGTCTAGCTGGGTAGTTAATTCTTGGTTATAAGTCCAGTTTGCCTTCCAGTATATAGTGTTCATGGCACTTTGATTCTTTCTTGTAAATGCTGCAAGATTCTGGGTAATCCTGGCTGTTGCTCCTTGTTATTTAATTGCTTTTGTCTTAGAGCTTGCATATTTTTTCCTTGAGTTTATAGTTCTGGGATTTTGCAAAAATGTTCCTTATGGTTTTCCTTGTGGGATCTCTTTGTGGAGGTAATTAATGGATTCTTTCACTGATTATTTCTCCCTATTTTTCTAGTATATTATGGTAATTTTCCTTGATGATCTCCTAAGAATGCTGTTGGACCAGCTCTTTTTTTAGTCATGGCCAACAAGTAGACTGATAATTTTTAAATTTTCTCTTCTGAATCTAATTTCTGGGTCAACTGTTTTTTTACATTTTCTTCATTTTTTCATTCTTTTTAGTTTGTTTGACTGAATCTTGATGTCTCATAGAGTCATTAGCTTAATTTGCCCCATTCTCATTTTTAAGCTACCTCATCCATTCCTACTAAATTTTACTTTACCAGAATGGCCTATGAATTTTGAATACTAAGCTCATTTTAAATTCTAATTTTGTTAATCTATATATTAGATCCCACATTTGTTACAGTTATAAATGTCAAAGTATGACATGCATGGCTATATCCAAATCATGGCTAAAAATGTTAAGCATGTAATATAATAACTCAAATCTATTTATAGTATTACATTTTTAAATGAATCTATATGCATCTTCTTCCTCTGATTATAAAAATCTTGTTAACTAGTCAGTACAAGTATAATCATTCCCAATTTACAAATGATGGGACTAAAGTTGAATGAGGTGAGTTCTGGACTACAAAAATCCATAACCACTAAAACAGTAATTACTCCTATTGTTACTAATTGGCAGCTAGCAGTGAGACTAAATAAAGCACTGGGTCTACTGTCAGATAGTCTTGAGTTCAAATTGGGTCTTTCTTAGTAACTACATAATGCTACATAATTATTGTTTTTTGCCTGAGTTTTCTCATCTGTAGTTTATAATAATAACACCTAACTCCCAGGGTCATTTTAAAGATTAAATGAAATAATGAAATAAATGAAATAATCACTTAGAACAATGCCTTCCAAGGAAATGCACATGTACATATATGTGTAGTATTTCTACACATATATATACATATTTAGAAGTATATGTATATGTGCTAGTTATTATCACTATTACAACAGCATAAACAACATGGAAAAGACTCTATTTGTAAATAATTTTGCACATAGTAACCTAGTGTGCCATAATCTTATCCAGTTAGTGGATATTTTCCTGTGATCCTACATATTAATGTTATATATGGAATATGAAATTTAAAAAAAATTAGAATGAGCAACATTATTTAAAAGTGACAGAACTAAAGATGACTACACAGTCATTAATCACCTACTATTGACCAGAACTATGCTAAGTGCTGGATTAACTCAAGTTTTTTAAGAGTTATGGAAGTCAAGATGACTGTATAAACACTCACTCAAGCTCTCCCTCAACCGCTCCAATACCTTTAAAGGATGACTCTAAACAAATTCTAGAATAGCAGAATCCATAAAAAAAAAAGATAGAGTGAAACCATTTTTCCAGCACAGAACAACTTAGAAAATTGACAGGAAAGGTCTGTTGTATGAGAGTTGGTGTGGAGTGCAGCCCAGTGTAGTACTTACCAGCATAGCCCTGGCACCAAGCAAACCAGGAACAGGCCCTAAGAGTGACTGAATCTCTATTCCTTTTAAGAAGGCAAACATGAAGTTATAAAAAACATTTAGGAATATCTTTACATACACACACACACACACACACACACACACACACACACACACACTACCAGTACCATCACCACCATCAACAACAAGAAGCCTCAAAAATAAAATTTAAAAAAAGTATATTCCTAGATAGATAGATAGATAGACACAAGCAGTTCTTTCTCTGTATATGAATAGCATTTATCAACATAAGGTCTTCAGAATAGTTGTAGATCACTATATTGCTGAGAATAGTAAAGTCATTTTTGGCTGATCATCCCATAATATTGCTTACTGTGTACAAACTACATTTCACAACTAACAAAATAATTCAATCGGCCAAATATGAAAAGAGTTTTAAAAAAAAAAAGGTTACTAAAGAAAATAAACACTAAAAATTAGAATTAAACAATTGGAAGTGAATGTCTCAATAAGACTTCAAGAATAAGTCAAACAAAACCAAAAAAATGAAAAAAAAAATAGAAAAAATATGAACTACCTCCTAGGAATAACAACTGATCTGGAAAATAGTTTTAGGACAGACCTATTATAATTGAGGAAAAGAAGGGAGGGAAATGAATATTGTGAGAATCTTACTCTCATCAAATTTGGCTCAGAGAGAAAATATCAGACATATTTGGTCTAACAGAGAAACTTGTGTCACCCTATAGGAAAGTGGGAGGGTAAAGGGGGAAAGAAATGGGAAGGCTAATAAAAAGGGAAAACAAAAGCAGTAGGGGGAAAATATAAGAAAGGGAGAGGGGCTCTAAAGTGGGAAGGCTGTTTGAAGGAAGTGGTGATCAGAAACAAAATACTGATGAGGAGAGAAGGGGGAAATGAAAGAGAAAAGCATAATTTAGGATACATAAGATGGCAGGAAATACTGAATTAGTTACTTTAACTGTGAATGTGAATGAGATGAACTCTCCCATAAAACTAAGGGAATAGCAGACCAGATTAAAAGCCAGAATCCTACAATTTGCTGTTTATAAGAAACACAATTAAATCAAATTGATTCATAAAAACTAAAGGTAAAAGGCTGGAACAGAATTATTATGCTTCAGGTGAAGTAATAAAAGCAAGAATAGCAATCTTGATCTCAGATCAAGCAAAAGCAAAAATAGATCTAATTAAATGAGATAAGGAAGGAAACCATGTCTTACTAAAGGGTATGATAGACAATAAAGCAATATCAATACTAAACATATATGCAACAAGTGGTGTAGCATCCAAATTCCTAGAGGAGAAGTTAAGAAAGCTGCAAGAAGAAATAGACAGCAAAACTATATTAATGGAAGATGTCAAAATTGCCTTGTAAGAACTAGATTGCCAGATGCAATGATCTTGTGATGAAGAGACACATCTACATCCAGAGAGAGGATTGTGGAAAGTGTGTGTGGATCACAACATAGCACTTTCACTCTTTTAGTTGTTTTCACTTTCATTTTATTTTCTTTCTCATTTTTTCCCTTTAGGATCTGATTTTTCTTGTGCAGCAAGATAATTGCATAAATATATTCACATATATTGGAATTAACATATATTTTAACTATTGGATTATTTACCTTCTAGGGGAGGGTTGGAGGGAAGGAGGGGGAAATTTGTAACATAAGATTTTGCAAGGGTCAATGTTGAAAATTTATACATATATATATATATATATATATATATATATATATATATATGTATATATATATATAATGAAAGTTTTTAGCTTTAATAAAAAAAAATTAGAATGAGACAAATTAGGGGGAGGGATCCTCTGTAGAAAACAACTCATTTAAAAGTAGAATTGGAAAAAAATGGAAAAGGAGGTTCAAAAGTTTAGTAAAGAAACTAATTTCTTAAAAATATAGAATTGAAAAAATGGAACCGAATAACTTTATGAAAAATCAAGGAACAATAACACAACCCATCACACTCTCCCAAAAGAAAGGAGAGAAAAAAGACAATGTGAAATATCTGACTGGATAAACAAGGTAAATGGAAATTAAATCCAGAAGAGATATTTTAAAAATTATTGTACTACCTGAAAGCATAACAAAAAAAAAGTTATATATCATCTTTCAAAAAATTGTTAAGAAAAACTGCTCTGACATTCTGGAACAAGAAAGCAAAATGGATGTTGAAATAATTCACCACTCATCTTCTGAAATAGATCCCAAAATGCAAATGAAATAGAGTGGGAGTACATATAGAAAAGTAAGAATGAAAAAAAATAAAGCAAGTTTCTCTGATAAAAGGCCTCATTTTCTTAAATATATTCTCAAGCAGAATCAAATTTATAAAAATAAGAGCCATTCCCCAATTAATAAATGATCAAAACATATGAACAGCTTCCAGATGAAGTAATCATAGCTATCTATATTTGTTGGAATCCTTACTAACTGCTAACTAATTAGAGTGGATCTAATCTTACAAGAAGATTTTGGCCAGAACCTGAAACAAGGTACTAAGTAGAACTAATTAATACAAGGCTTGTGTTCACACCTTTACTCATTGGAGTTCACAAGTATGCCAGCTTCACAAAGTAAACTTTCTAACTTCAAGGGAGTTCACACCTCCCTTAAAGCTCTCTGGGCCAGAGAGCACTATGGGAGAAAACCCATAATCCCATTCTCTCAGAAGATTTGCATATAAGGAGAGAGAGCTATTCAAGAATACATTTTTTCCACTTGGCTGGCTGGTGGCAGACGAAGAGCTTTCAGAGGATAAAGCTACGAGTGAGAGTTCAGTGGACAACCAGATTCATCTTCATCTAACACCACTGTAGTTGGTGGCTGGGCTCCCCAGAAGGAGACAAGAGAGACATTCCATCTCTGTGTTGGTTGGAGGCTGAAGAAAGCAGAGGCAGAGGCTGAAGGACAGAACCTTTGGATTTGGAGACATTCGGAGGGCTCTAAGCCTCTAAGCCCTGTGTTTTGAGAAGAACAAGAACTCCAACATTTGAACTCTAACATATATTCATATAAAAAATGCTCTGACAATATTTGAGAAATGCAAATTAAAACAATTCAATTAAATTGGCTAATGCAAAAGAAAAGAAAAATGATAAATGTTGAAGGGGATTAGGTAAATGTGAGAAATTAGAACACTATTAGTAGACTTGCAAACTAATTCAACCATTTTGTAGAGTAATTTGCCCAGAAGGGTATAAAATCATTTGTATCTTTTGACCCAGCAATACCACATTTAAATCTCTATTCCCCAACAAAGATTTTATAATAAAGGAAAGGATTTATATGTAAATACATACATAATACATACATACATATATAGATAGATAGATAGATGTATATATAGATGTATAGATATAGTAGCTCTTTTGGCTGTGGGCTTAAATGGGAAATAATTCTATAAGAAATTATGAATTCATGGTCTCAGAAAAAAACTAAGAAAGACTTCCATTAATTGATACAAAGTAAAATGCACTGCATAGAAAGTAATAGCAATACTGTAAGATGATCAACTGCTAATGGTATCATTATTTGTACCAGTGCAGTAATCCAAGACAACTCTGAAGGTGTAATGATGAAAAATATTATTCTTACCCAGAGAAAGAACTGATTGTATCTAAATTAAGATTGATTTTTTTTAAGTTACTTTTTTTCCTTTCTTTATTTTTTCTTGAAGTTTTGTTTGTTTATTTGTTTTTTTTTTGTCTATGTTTTATTTCACTAACACAGAAGTTTTTTTGTTTGTTTGTTTGTTTGTTTGTTTGTTTGTTTGTTTCATGGTAATACATATATAACCTATATTGAATTGCTTTCATTCTCAATGAAGGGAAGTTTGGGAAGAGAGAAAGGAGAATAATCTGTACAACTCATAGTTTTACAAATGAATGTTATAAATCATTTTCACATATAACTGTGGAAAATAGTAAATTTAAAAAAAGAGAGATAAGGGAGAGCATTCTAGACATAGGTAATAGCTTGTATAAAAATATGAATACCTTTATATATTTATACTTTATCTAGAATTACATATGTAACAATGTAATACCATATGAGTGGAGCATAAATTGGCCAATTTAACAGAAATACAGAGTGTTTGGAGGTGGGGGAAGAGATGTATATGCAATTACACAGGACCATTAAGATAGAGTCAAATTGTAAAGGCCCTTGAATAACACAGTGGTCTGAATGTTATCCTTGAATCTATAAGAAACTATTGTAGCTTCTTCCTAAGAGAAGAATCATGATCAAATTTTTGTTTTAGTAATATTATTCAATCCCACCATCATTCCAGCCTCAGTGACTAATCTCTCTAGAACTAGCATATCAATGCCCTTCACATACAAAGTTTGGGAGGGTAAAGAAGATTTTCAGATTTCAAATGAGTGCATGCACTTTCCAAACTGGCTTCATTGGCTGGATATATACCCATACTATCCTGTAACCCTCTTTCCTGAATGAGTCTTTTTGTTTCAGCAATCACAAGGTGCAATGTTGCTGCATGCATTTTAATGCCAGCATGTTGCGCTTTTGTAAATTAATGTTTGACACTTACTATAACTGGGATGTCAATTCCTGTTAACAGGCTATGCCTTTGCAGATTTTTGTCAATCCATTAATAATGTGTGTAATTGATGGCAGCCGACAGAGGCCACTGCTATTAATTCACTCCTGATTACTGCTAATTATTAAGGAAGATCGTCGCATCATTCATTCTCCTCCCTTGTCAATCAAAACACTAGTTTTCAAAATTAGGGACATTGGTTTAAAAACAATGTAAAGGGAATGATTGCATGAGTTAAGAAATTACTCTTAATAAGATATTTTTGTAATTTAAATTTAGGGCCAAAATTATGTCAGGATCCTGAAAGGGTAATCTATACTATATGAATCCCCAAGTATCCCAATTCTTTTAAGTTGCTCTTGAATTTTTAGAAATTTTCCAGCAAAAAATAGATCACATTGAAAACAATAGCTATGCTCAGTAATCTAAACATTGAAAGTCTCTAGGCTTAATTTGAGACAGCTAGGGTTATGAAGAAAGGAGTTAGAGAAGAGGAAACATAAATATACTTGAATTGATAGAAAAGGAGATATAATAGGATTTTGAGAACTATTGGCATTTTAATATTTTCAGTTCATAGAAACAAGCATTCCCTCTGAAATCTGAAGGCCATTTGGAAGCATTGGAATCATTGACATAGAAAGAAAATGAAGAACTTTCCAGTTCTTTAAGAAATTCTGTCAGGGAGGGCATGGACGTGAGTTGAAGATGAAGGGATAACATATATATATATATATATATATATTTAAATGATGAAATTAAGGGTGAGAGAGAAAATGTTCTGTGAGAAAGGGAAAGAAAGAAGTGGAATGGTGCAAATCATCTGCCATAAAAAAAGAGGCAAGATAAAGCTTTTACCTGTAGAGCTGAAGAAGGAGAGAAGAAGGTGAGTCAATGAACCTAACTCTCATCAGAATTGGCTCAAATAGGAAATAACATGCATACTCAATAGGGTTATAGAAATCTTTCTTACCCTGCAAGAAAAAGAGGAGTGAAATGGGATATGAGAAGGGGTGAAGGGTGATAAAAAAGAGGACATAATGAGGGAGGGAGTGGTCTATAGCAAAACATGAGGTGGGACAGGATGAAAGGAGAGAGAGAATAAATAGGGGAAATACAATTAGCAAAAGTAATTGTAGGGGTAGAGCCAAGATGGTGAAGAGAATTTATGTCTTTATCTGAGCTCCTCCTGATGTCTCTCAGATCAACAACAATTCAAGCCTCTGAAATAGTTTTGGAATGACAGAATCCCCAAATATTTGAATTGTAACAAATTTCCAGCAGGAGATATTTTGGAAAAACTTCAGAAAAGGTCAAATTCAATCAGGCACAGAGAGAGGGGCTGTGCCCAAGAGAGCATAGGGACCCAGGGCAGTGTGGTGTCCCACAAGCTGGGAAGAATATCCAGAGAACTTTACAGCAGTGTTGGCTACTCTGTCCTGGTTGGAAGCCAGCACATCAGCAGATTAGCTGCAAGACATCCTTTACAAATACAAAAGGCAAATATTGAGCATCCGAACCCCAGAATATCTTAGACTTGGCCACACCCATTCAACACCAGAAGTTAATCAGGACTGACCTGGTGCAGCCACTGTCACCCACAGAGGAAGCTTGGAATATCTCTTCTTTGCCCTAACAGCAGACCTCAACCTTTTAAAAATGAGCAAAAACTAAGAACTCAGACCACAGATAGTTTTTATGGAGAAAGACAAAAATAGATTTCAAACCCTGAGGATACTAAAAGTACATCATCCCCACATGAAATGAAAAGGATGATATGAATGAGTCCTCATCTCACAAGGATTTCTTGGAAAAATTCAAAAAGGAACTTTGGAAAGAGTTATAAGAAAAATGGGGGAAAATTTTTAAAATTTGCAAGACAGTTTGGAAAAGGAAACACATAAATTATTTGAAGAAAACTCCTTAAAATAGATTTAGTGAAATGGAAAAAGCAAATAACTTCTTACAAAATAGGTTTGAAAAAATGGAAAAAGAAAACTCGTTGACAAACAGAATTTGCAAAATGGAAAATAAAACATTGAATGAGTTATTTTAAATCATTTAAAAATTAAATTTGCCAAGTAGAAAAGAAGCTAAAAAGGTAACCAAAGAAAATAATTCACCAAAAGTTAGAACTGGGTAAATGGAAATGAATGACTTCATGAGCTATCAAGAGTCAGTCAAACAAAAAAAAAAAAATGAAAAAATAGAGGACAATGTAAAATGCCTCATTTGAAAAACAACTGACTTGGAAAATAGATATAAGAGAGACAATCTAAAAATTCTTGGCTTCCTGAAAACCATGATGACAAAAACAGCCTACACATCATCTTTTAGGAAATCATCAAGGAAATCTGCCCTGATGTTCTAGAAACAGAACACAAAATAGCCATTGAAAGAATTCACTGAATACATCTTGAAAGAGACCCCAAAATGAAAACTCCAATGAATATTGTAGCTAACTTTGAGAAAGATCAGATAAAGTTAAAAAAAAAAGTTACAAGCAGACAGAAAGAAACAATTCAAATATCAAACAGCTTCTATCTTAAAGGATAAAAGACTGGGAATCTGATATTCCAAAGTTAAGAAATTTGGATTGCAGCCAAGAATCAACTATCCAGCTAAACTGAGCATGATCTTTCAGGGAAGAAGATGAACATTCAATGATACAAGTAAATTTAATTTATTTCTGATGAAAAACTAAAGCTAAACAAAAAATTTGATCTCCAAATACAGAACTCAAGAGAAAGATAAAAAGGTAAAAAGGAAAGAATTCTTTAGAACTCTATCTTTGTTATGGGTACTTTGTTCATGTATGATTTTATTTTATTCTGATAATATAAAAAAGAAACTAAAGGTATAAAGGAGATTGTACTGGAAAAAGAAGACAATGGAGGTAAAATGAGTGAAATTGCATCTTATGAAGAGGCCTACTGTATTTGAGGGACAGAAGAAAGAAGAATGAACATTGTGTGAATCTTACTCTTGCAAGTTTGGTCTCAATGATAGAATGTCAGACAAATTTGACTTCACAAAGAAATTTGTCTCACTCAATAGGGAAGTGGGAGGGGAAAGGGCAAATTTTGTGGAGTGTAGCCAGACTGGTTCTTAGGGAAAATTTTATAGTTCTGGATGCTTACTTGCATAAAATAGAGAAAGAGAAGATCAATGAATGTGGCACTTAATTTAAAAAGGTATAAAAAGAAATAAAAAACATTTAAATTCTGAAAAAATGGAGAATAATAAAGTCAAAAGTAAGAAAACTATTGAACTAATAAAAAAAACTAAGACCTGATTTTATGGGAAAAAAAACTACAAAATAGATAAATCTTTAATTAATTTTTATCAGAAAAAGGAAAGAAGAAAATCAAATTTTTAGGATTAAAAATGAAAAGAATGAATTTTCTGTGAATGAAGAGGAAATTTAAGCAATAATTAGGAACAATTTTGCCTAACCATATACCAATAAATCTGATATTCTGAGTAAAATGAAGGAATATTAACAAAATTATATGTTCCTCAGATTAACAGAGGAGGAAACAATTACTTAAATAGTCCTATTTTAGAAAAAAGAAATAGAATGTGCTATTAATCAACTCCCTAAGAAAAAATCTCCAGTGCCAGATGGATTTCTCTGTGAATTCTACCTGACATTTAAAGAACAACTAATTCCAATATTATGCAAATTCTTTGGGAAAATAGGGAAAGAAGAAATCCTACCAAATTGTTTTTGTGACACAGACTTGGTGATGATACCTAAACCCATGTGGGGTCAAAAGAAAGGATGAAAATTATAGACCAATTTCCATAATGAATATTGAAGCAAAAATCTTAAATAAAATATTAGCAAAGAGATTATAGCAAGTTAACCCCAGGATAATATACCCTGACCAAATAGGATTTATACCAAGAATACAGGGCTGGTGCACTATTAGGAAAATCATTAGCATAATTTATTATATCAATAACCAAACTAATAAAAATCATATAATTTTCTCAATAGATGTAGAAAAAGCATTTGATAAAATCCAATACGCGTTACTATTAAAAACATTAGATAATAGAAAAGATAGTAATAAGTGGAGGTTACTTAAAATGATCAATAACATCTCTTTAAAGCCATCAGCAAGCATTATATGTAATGGGGACAAATTAGAACCATTCCTAATAAAACCAGGGGTGAAACAAGGTTGCCCACAATCAGCATTACTATCCAATATTGTATTAGAAATGTTAGCTTTGGCAATAAGAGAATAAGAAGAGTTTAAAGGAATTAGTATAAGTAATGAATCAAGAAACCAAAGTATCACTTTTTGCACATGATAAGATATTATACTTAAAGAATCCTAGAGAATCAACTTAAAAAACTACTAGAAACAATCCACAACTTTAGCAAAGTTGGAGGATACAAAATGAATTCACAAAAATCATCAGTATTTTTATATATTACTGACAAAATCCAGCAGCAAGTGATACAAAGAAAAACTTCATTTAAAATAATTGTAGATAATATGAAATATTTTATGATGAAGAAAGGCATCTGCACCCAGAGAAAGGCCAATAGGAACTGATTCACTCTTTTTGTTGTTGCTTGCTTGCATTTCTATTTTGCTTTCTATTTTTTTCTTTTTGATTTGATTTCTACGAACAGAGGAATTGTATATGTATAACATATATTGAATCACTTCCCGACTGAGGGAGTGAGTGGGGATAAGTGAGGGAAACAATTAGAAGACACGGTTTTGTAGGGGTGAATGTTAAAAATTATCCATGTATATATTTTGAAAAATAAAAGTTATAATTTAAAAAAAGAGTAAGAAAAAATTTTAATCAAATTTCCCTGAAAGATTATTACTGTTCTCTGGGAAATGATGAGCAGGATATTCTCAAAAAAAAAAAATATATATATATATATATATATATGTGTGTGTGTGTGTGTGTGTGTGTGTATATATATATATATATATATATACTTGGAAAGTCTTCCATAAACAAAGTGACATACTGTATACAGAGTGATAGCGAGGTTTCGGGATGACAAGGTGTAAATGAGTAGTTCAATCATCCACAACTGTTCTGAAGGAATTATGATGAAAAATCCTACCCATACCCCAGAGAAGCAACTGACTGTGTCTGAATACAAAGCAAAACATTATATATTTCTTTCTTTCTCTTCATATTAGTTTAATTTTTTGAAGGTGTTCATTTTCATTAGAGTGGGAGATGTATGTTTGATTTCACAGTTTGATTTTATAGAAATATTTTGCATAACTTCACATCTGTTTTCCTAATTGTGGGTGGTCTTGAAAGCATCTAGAATTTAAATATAGTAAAAATGTTTACTAAATAGAAAATGTTGATTATAACAAATTGAAAAGTTTTTGTACAAACAAAACTAATGCAGACAAGGTTAGAAGGGAAGCAATAAACTGGGAAAACATTTTTACAGTCAAAGGTTTTGATAAAGGCCTCATTTCCAAAATATATAGAGAATTGACTCTAATTTATAAGAAATCAAGCCATTCTCTAATTGATAAATGGTCAAAGGATGTGAACAGACAATTCTCAGATGAAGAAGTTGAAACTATAGCCATATGAAAAGATGCTCCAAGTCATTATTAATCAGAGAAATGCAAATTAAGACAACTCTGAGATATCACTATCAGATTGGCTAGAATGACAGGGCAAGATAATGTGGAATGTTGGAGGGGATGTGGGAAAACAGGGACACTGATACATTGTTGGTGGAATTGTGAATACATTCAGCCATTCTGGAGAGCAATTTGGAACTATGCTCAAAAAGTTATCAAACCATGCACACCATTTGATCCAGCAGTCTTTCCACTGGGCTTATATCCCAAAGAGACACTAAAGAAGGGAAAGGGAAAGGGACCTGTATATGCCAAAATATTTGTGGTGGCACTGTTTGTAGTGGCTAGAAGCTGAAAAATGAATGAATGCCCATCAATTGGAGAATTGTTGGGTAAATTGTGGTATATGAATGTTATGGAATATTATAGTTCTGTAAGAAATGACCAGCAGGATGAATACAGAGAGGACTGGCGAGACTTACATGAACTGATGCTAAGTGAAATGAACAGAACCAGGAAATCATTATATACCTCAACAACAATACTATATGAAGATGTATTCTGATGAAGTGGATTTCTTTGACAAAGAGAAGATCTAACTCAGTTTCAATTGATCAAAGATGGATAGAAGCAGCTATACCCAAAGAAAGAACACTGGGAAATTAATGTAAACTATTTGCATTTTTATTTTCTTCCCAGGTTATTTTTTACCTTCTGAATCCAATTCTTCCTGTGCAACAAGAGAACTGTTTGGTTCTGCACACATATATTGTATCTAGGATACATTGCAACATATTTAACTTGTATAGGACTGCTTGCCATCTGGGGGAGGGGGTGAAGGGATAGAAGGGAATGAGTGCAAGGGATAATGTAAAAAAAAATTACCCAGGCATGGGCTCTGACAATAAAAAGTTATAATGTAATTTTTAAAAATACATCTCTTTTTCTGCAAAAAAAAAAATGCAAAAGAAACTTGTTTGGAATGTAACTGGGAAACATATTAAATGAATTATTTTTAATAAAGAAATATTGTCAGTGAGTCATGATTGATGAATAAGTAGTAGGGATTTTCAGAGCTGAGTTGGAACAGTAACAAAAGTAACATTCTATGCCTTTTCCAAGTTTTAATAAGAAAAAAAAAATTGCTATGAAGGGACAATGGGTGAAAGACAAATTGATAGGAAAGTAAAAGGAGGGCTGAGCTTTCTGTATACTGGGGAGAGATAAATTGAATCTGAATTTAACAGGTGCATTCTCATCTTCAAGAATAGAAGAATGTTCAAAAAACAATGTCTTCTCATTCACTAATTTTCCTAACTTTTGCAGGAATAGCCATTTTAGTACCCTATGCGTGTTGTACCTAAATATTTCCTGTACCCACTCTTTTATAACTTCAAATAAAGAAGTTAGTTGGTTAGCTAAAAAATAAAAAAAGGAATTTTAATTAATGCAGAAAAGCAATCTCTGTCTGAATGTTTGGAATTTTGCTAAGTGAGGATCCTGAGCTTCCAAGATTGTATTTGTACTTTTTCTTATGATAACACCTCTATTACATAAAATGAAAATATATTAGTGTGGTCCTTGATATTGCCTCAGGCTAAGCATGAACTACTTTTTAAACAGTATGTAGTTGATTGAATTTCTAGGGGAAAAATAGGTTGGGAGGATAGTAGATGGTTAAGGGAAAAGAAAAGACCTCTTTCTTTTAGATGATAGATAAAGTGTAAGAAATATTCAGATAAAGCTATAAAAAGAGAAGAGAAAGCAGAAAAAATCAAGTTCAAGTCACTTCACTAGATTCAAAGATGTCCCCAGGTTTTGGGATAGGCAAGATATACACAGTACTCTGACTGCAGAAGGATTCTAAACCTTAGTGAAGGTGATACTCTGGCAGGTTGGGAAAGAGAATCAATTACCACCAATATACACCTATGAATATTTTTATTTTATTTTAAATCTTTATTGCCATGAATAGCGTTCACATTTTATCACCATATCACAGAAACACAGAATTTTGGAAGTGTAGTCATCTAGTCCAACCTATATTCAGAAGGCACTGTCATCTGAACTGTAACATATACACGTGCTCATTGACCCATTCAGATTCTGTTCAAAGATCTTTAATTGTAGAAAACCTATCTCTGCAGAAACATTTTATTAAACATTTTGAAGTCTCTTATTATGAGTGACTAAGTTGACTGCCTTTAAACATTTGAACATAACTCCATGTGCCCCAACATACATCTTTTTTTTTTCTTTTCAAAACTATCCACACTGCCTTCAAGTAATTTTCATATGGCATGAATACATTACCATTTATTATTTTATCTTTGAGCAGAAATTTTATCTTATTGAATGTCTTCTGTTCATAACTGAACACAACACTACAGATATAGTTTGAAAACATTCGACTTTAGGGGGCCTAGCAGATCCTTCACAGTGGAAGCTATGCCTTTCAATACAGTCCAAGTCTCAATAGTTAGATTCAAATTGAGCACAAAAAATCCTTGATACTTTAATCAGATAAATTGTTATCTAACTATTTCTCCCTTATCCTCTGTGAATTTAAATTTTTGAATCCAATGTAAGATTTTGCATTTATCTTTATTAAATTTTATCCCATTAATTTCAACCCAATGTTCTACTCTGATAAATCATTACTGCATTCTAATCTCTCTCTCTCTTTCTCAATTTGGTTTCATTTGGAATATTATGCTATTTTTTTACCCTTTTTTACCTTTAAAATAGAGATTTTTACCTTTTTTTTAATTTTGCTAAATTTTTATCTTTATTCAAATCAAGTTAAACATTACAGGGTCCTGCAAAGATCCCTGGGCATTTCACTGGATACTTTAAATTGATGTTGAGTTGTTTTTAAGTTAAAACAGTCAACCATCTTTGAATCCATTCAATATTATCAAATTATATTATTTTCATAAAAACAGTGTGTTATGTTATAAAATATCTTGATAAAATTTAAGTAAACTTATTGTAACATATTCTCCTTAGCTATACATTTCTTAAACCTATAAAAAACAATAAAAGTTAGTCAATATGAGCCATTATTGAAGAAAACATGCTGATAATCTTTAATCCCTCATTTCTTTTAAAGATGTTCATCAACTATGTTTTAGTGATTTTTTCATATTATTTTAAATTCATATCCCTTGTTTTCAAATCCTGTCATTTTATTGACAATTTTGCAATCTTCCTTAATAATAACCTGAGGTGCTAATTGAGATCCCATCCATTTTTATTTTTCCCCAGAGAGAGGCTTCCCCTTATGTTCAATAAATGCTCTAATCACTGGACTGCATTACTGCAACATATATTTAATGTCAAATTTTTTGAGTTTTGTTGAAATTCATGTCTGACAGCAGCCAAAACTGGAGTGTTGGTTCTGTTGACAGTCTATGACTTTGCAGATTTCTTTCAATTTATTAGCAATCTGTGCAATTGATATCTAAGTAATACTGTAAACCAGAGACAAGAGAGCTTGAGGACTAGAGTTTCTCCGGAATAAGGAATCTCAAGAAGAAAGGTGAAACTGGGACTCTAAGGGAATCTCTATTTAAAGCAGTCTCCAAGGGAAGTAGAAATGAGCTGCCAAAAATACTGACAAAATGATGGTCTGTCTGACCTTATATTCTTACTTAAAAGTATATTATACTACTTCGATCCATTGTATATATCTAACTTGCTCTAATAATCAAACTTGTGACCACATATCCCTACTCCCCAAGTTCCTGGTTTCATGCAGGTTCTTGTTTTGTTTTGTTGTTTGCTTGTTGTTGTTCTGAAAATAGAGCCAAAAAGATGATGGAAGAGAAAAAGCATGTTCATAATTTCTAAGTTTAGTAAATATAGATAAAAGGACAATAAATCCTAGTAAGAATATCAATGGTAAAAGAACAATAACAAACTACCAAATCTATCAGGCTCTGATGTTTATTTCAAATTTTCAATTCTTAGAGTTGTTATTAAGCTAGACCATCATTTAGAACAAAAAAAAAATTGTTCATGCTTGCTGCCCCCAATTTCCCTCTCCTCCCTCTTCCCTTTATGTATTTTCCTGACACTAACTTTATTTACTTCCTCTAGCAGTCTAAATATTCCCCTATCTTCTTTTGACATTCAGTGTCCATATCGTTACCTATAACTGTGCAGGTTTGTGGCCCACATTTTTCACAAGGCCCTCCCTCTTTCTTTTTTTCCTTCCTTCCTTTCTTCTTTCTTTCTTTCCTTCCTCTCTCTCTCTCTCCCTCTTTTCTTTTTTCCTTCCTTCCCTTCTTTCTTTCCTCCCTCCCTCCCTCCTTCCCTTTTTCCCTCCTTCCCTCCTTCCTTCCTTTCTTCTTTCTTTCTTTCTTCTCCTCATTTTCTCCTCCTCCTCCTCCTCCTCCTCCTCCTCCTCCTCCTCCTCCTCCTCTTCCTCTTCCTCCTCCTCTTCCTCCTCCTCCTTTTCTTCTTCTTCTTCTTCTTCTTCTTCTTCTTCTTCTTCTTCTTCTTCTTCTTCTCTTCTTCTTCTTCTTCTTCTTCTTTTTCTTCTTCTTCTTCTTCTTCTTTTTCTTCTTCTTCTTTTCTTCTTCTTCTTTTCTTCTTCTTCTTCTTCTCCTTTTTTCTCTGTCTCACTTTCTATGTCTGTCTCTGTCTGTCTGTCTCTCTCTCTGAAATCTCATCAGTTTGCCTCATTTAACTGTTAGTATCAAGAATACTTACAGACGAAGAACAGATCTAACACACTTCTCCCTTGATCGTCAATATTCAATTAGCCATTGCATTTGGGCATTTTAAATAGCAAATCTCAGAGAAATAGCAACTTAATAAGTACAAAATAGAAATTATTTTGTTTTTGGCCAGATCCTCACATCTTCCAATCTTCTCTATTTCAATTCAAGGACCAACAATCTCCATATCTTCCAGGAAAGTTTGTCTCCTTTGCCTTATCCTTGACTTTTCATGCTCCTTTATTTCACATTCTCACATAGTTAAAAAAAAAAATCTACCCACTAGCACTTGCACAGCATCTCATATTTTATCATAATAAAAAAGTATCCACTTTCATTTGGGTTCTTATCACATCTCTCATTAATTATTGAGGATTCTTTTCCTTGCCTCAACTACCCCACCAATGAAGTGCATCATACACAATGTCACCATCACAATTTCCAAAAACATATAGCAAACCATATCACCTTCCTACTCATTCAACTCTTGGGTTCCTTACTGACTCTCAGATAATCACAATCCTCTCTTTTAAAATTTACTTTCCTCCACATCTTGATCACAATGTATTCTGGTACCATGATCACATTTTAACATCCCACTCAGGAACTATTTGATCCATACAAGTTTTCCTTTTCTCTGCTCCTCACAATAACCTGTCTCCCATCTCCATGTCTTTGCAGTGGTTGCCCCCATGTCTGGAATGCACTTCCTCTTCACTTCCACCTCGCAAAGTTTTTTTTTTTCAAAATATAGTTCAAAAAGAAGTTTTCATATAGTTTTTCTTGATTTCCTAAATGGCTACATTGAAATTGAATTTAAGTATTTGTCTTTCTTTTCTTTCTATGTATTCTTTATATGTACTTCCTGTCTTTCTTATTTGAAAGTGAGCTCTTTGGAAATATAGATTGTTTCATTCTTTGTCTTTCCCCCCAGCATGGGATATGATGACTCATATATAGTAGGTAACATACATTATTGGTGATTGAATGATCACCATTAATCCATTACTGAGAATTCCTCATCAGGCTTGTACTTTAGACTTTTCCCTCTAACTTAAGGTAAGAGCTAATCATTACTGCCAAGGTCAATGTCATATAGCATATGCTTTATGAATGATGCCCTCCCTATTCTTTATTAAATTCATTAAACAATTATGAAACAACTTGTTTGGGCTTCATATTTCTTCCTGATTTCCTACTCTTATCTTAAGTTCTAATTTCAGACAAATGTTAATGTGCTAATACTCATAATCAACACATTGAGTTCCATTTATACAAACCAATGATCATTCTTCACTGTAGATCTGTAAACAGAATCTTGATTCATAAATTTGCAAATGCTTCTTACCTGAACATTTTCTCCAATCTGATTTGCATCCTTGATACATAATTTTTTGATTTTCCAGGAGGTCAATTGTAGTAGGGGAGTGGGGAGATTGAGAGGTTATTTGGTTAAGGAAGTAGAAACTTTAAGGCAATACTCTTTTAAAAAATATTCCTGGATTTTTGTCAGATTTATTAAAGGTAATAAACTTATAATACCTTGTAGTTCACAACTGATCATCCCTTTTCCTTTTCTCTGGCAGAAATATAGAATTTTTTAAACAACAGTGTGTTAAACAGGATTAGCACTATTAAATAAACTGGCAATTGTGCTCTAGAGAAAGGGAGAGGGAAAGAATTATTTAATGAGAACAAGAGTATCTATATGCGAATTTGGAAACATCTAGATTAGGAAAAGAACATGAAAATCTATTCAAATGAGACTATAGATACATACAGATTTGGAGTCAGTCTGTCAATAAACATTTATTAAGCATGTAATATTTGCCAAACAGTTTACTAAACATATACAATTATAAAGAAAGACAAAAGACAATCCCTGCTCCCATGAAACTTGTAGACTAATGAGAAAAATAACAATTATGCAGGCCTAAACAAGCAATATATATGATAAATTGGAAATAATCAATAGAAGAAAGACATCAACTTAAGGGAAATTGGGAAAGAAATGAAGAAAATAGTGATGTGAAAAGTTGGATAGAGAAATAGTTTCATAGACAGTCAAGAAACCTGAATTAATGTCCTGCCTTGAGTCTAGTCATGCTTTTACCGTAATCCTGGGCTACCCCAGGAACTTCTTCAAGAATGTAAAAGAAAATGATCAAGACAGCAACTATAAATAACCTTTTCCTAGAAAGATTATTAATCTAAGTTGCAAAAGAAAGACATCACTCTAGCAATACGTTGAGAATAGGAAATCAGGAATTTGATAACCTACCAAATGGCTTTAGCATTATAGTGTTTTGGGCACAATGATCAGGGGCAGAATTAAGATAACAAAGAAAAAAGCAGTACTCCAAGTTTTTCCTTAAAACTCTCTGGAAACCTTTAAACAATTCCATATAAGAATTTCTAGCATGGCAGAATCTCGAAAAACATGGGGTGAATTAAATTTCTAGGCAAAGATAACACAGAAGGTCAGCAGTAAGACCTGTCATGCCTGGGTGAGAATGGAGCACAATCTACCACTGGCCACATCAGCACAGATCTAGCCCAAAAAAACCATGATCAGGCCTTGGGAATTACTTAATCAGTAACAGCAGATGCTGCTTACAAACCTTGGAGTCCACAGATAGTTAGGGGGTCAAATAATTAGGAAGAAGAAGAATACAGGGGTCCTTTTGCTAGCACTCAGGCAGGACTGTTGTTTTACCCATGCTTGGATCATAATCACATAGCTGGATGGCATTTCCAGAGTTAATTGGAACATTAGTGTACCCCAGCTTGTAGTCATAGTGGAGCAGAAATGCTCCTTACAATTCTAGGGCTGAAAAGAGTGCTTGTGATCACTCACAGACCAAAGCACAGATCAGGAGAGTAGTAACACCTCTCCTTAGATTATACCAACTTCAAAGAATTGAAAACAAAAATCTCTAGCAATATTAAAAAAAAAAAAAAACTCTGACCCTTCGAGCAGCACTTTTTACTCTTTAAGCAGAGCATACTTTAAGAAAGAGGTAAAAGTCAAGAAACAGTCTGGGAAAATGAGCAAACAACATAAAAAACTACTTTAGAAAATTACTATGGTGACTAGATATATTAAAACACAAACTCAGACGATAATAAAGTCAAAGCTCAAACATCTAAAGCCACCAAGAAATACACAAATTGGTCTCAGGCCAAGAGAGAGTTCAAAAAAGATTGTGAAAATCAAGTAAGAAAGCTAGAAAAATTAGGCAGAGTAGTCTGAGTGATGTGAGAAAATTATGAAAAAGGAGCCAGCAGCTTGGTAATGGAGACACAAAATATACCGAAGAAAATAACACCTTAAAAACAGAGTGAACCAAATGGGAGAGTAGATACAAAAAGCCAAAGAAAAGAAAATGCTTTTAAAAGCTGAATTGGCCAAATGAAAAGAGAGGGGCAAAAATCCATAACAATCTCTTGCTTAAGTACCCTGTTCTTGTTCCATTTTCATTTTTCTTCTTTTTGCTCTTTTCCCTTTCCTTGAACTTTGACCTAATAAGATGTCATATTTTCTAAGAAAATACATATTTTTTGTCCTTGTCAAGCAATTGGGAACATTGACACAGTCAGTTTGGGAAATGGTAAGGTATTGAATGCAGAAAATTTTCCTCCACTGATCAGTTGACTCCATCTTCTGTGACTTTCTTTTTCCATTCTTCATTCTTTAAACTTATAATTTGATTATTTGAGGATAGCAAATGTATAATAGGACATTCTCCCCACCTATGTTTCTTCAATTTAACAGTGTGGATGTTAATTTTATTGGTAGCAAATTTTAGATACTGGATTCTATCCCAACTCTGAATATATTTGGCACTAGACTTCAAATCAGGGGAAATGGGCTCAAACTAACTTTGTAATAGTGAACTGTATAATGTTAGGCAAGCTGATTAAGTTCTGTGGATGCATGAACTAAATTTTCAGGTTTTTATCATTATAAAAAGGTGTTGTAAAAGTAGTTTCATGAACATAGACATTTTTTTTTATCCTTGGCCTCATTGAGTTATATGGATAGTAATGAAATCTCTGCTTAAAGCCTGTAGATATATTGGCAATTTTAAATAAACTTTTTTTTTTAATAGATACTAGACTAAAAGATCTTAAAAATGGATGTATCCACAGGGAGTTAGAGAATAATAACCAAACTCTTTGGAATGAATTAGAAGACACTGTTGGTAGTAGCATTGTCCAGTAAGTGTTAGGAACTGATTACATACATTGAAGTTAGGTTATCTCCACAGTATAATTTAAATACTTGAAATCTGGAGGGTTTTTTTTTTTTTTTGCTTTTATTCTTTTAATATATGTAGAATTTTGCTTGAAATACAAGTGTTTAGTAAATTTAAAATGAAATAAAATGGATAGCAGTATTATAAAATTTGACTTAATGCAAAAGTTTATAAGTAACCACAATAAAATGACCATAAAATGACAGGAAATAATACTTATAGGGAAGTGAGAGATATATACAGAAAAAATTTGAGATGGAAATTCAGTGAAACTATGAGAGATTCTCACTATTATTTTTATTTTTGGTTTACCCAAAGATGCAAGATTCCTGAAGATTTTAGAATGCACACTACCACATGAAATTCATTCTTTATTTATATTTTATTCATTTGTAAAAAAGAAATCCTGATTATATCTTCCTAAGAGTAGCTACACATTATAGTGACTGTTGTAATACTGCCTGGCATCCATAGTCTCTAGTAGTTCTATTTGCATGCTAATGAAGCAGAAGGCCAGATGCCACTAATTACAACCTAGTCACTCTGTCCAACATCCCACAACCAAATGCTCATGAATGGACCTCTTAATTCCATTATGCAAATGATACTTAAGAAGAGCAGGAATAAATTCCAAATAGTGGCATCTAGAGCAGTACATTGGCAGGAGGTAAATTAATAAATATATTCAAGAAATGGAAATTAAAAATTATTATTCAACACTAGATTAATCATGGCTGAATAAATATGGAACAAGTGCAACATTTTCCCCGTCCTAGTGTCATGTGTAATAGAATGAAACTTCCAGTAACTTGCTAAGGTATATTAAGCAACATTTCCAGAAATGATCTATCAGGATATACAAATACGGTAAAAGTTTTTTTAAAGACCCTGAGTTATGGTTATAATTGTGATTGTTGTTTCTTTTTATGAGTGTAAACATTACTTTTGTTCTCCCTTGATGGATTTCTGTTCTAAGTGGGGAAGATACAACTTCTACCAAAACAAAATGTGCTTTAGGAAGCAGTGTTGACAGGATACTGAATCTGGATAATGAGCAAGTGATGTTTACCCTATATTATTCACAACTATTTAATATTTGTTAGGTTTTGGAGATCACATTCTGTTTCTGGTACCCAGTTTCTTCATCTATAAAATGAAGAGTTTGGATGAGGTGATATACAAAATCCTTTCCAACTCTAAATCCTATTCATCTTTTCTATGTCTTGTCTATACCTTTTCATAAATTATCCATAGAGTATAAAAACATTGGACTAGAAACTTTCTTCAAGCTTTATTATTATCTGGAACACATGAATACTCCTGGGGCACCTACTTTTATACTAAATAATGCATGTTTTCATTGACATCCTTTGTTGTTAAAAGTGTCATGATTTTTAATATATGACATGTAACTAAAAACTGCCATGCATGCTTCCATTGCATTTTTCTGCTGTTGTTGGTGCTATATTTAATTCCAATTCTTTGCACAATTAGTGCTCCAGATTTGCCAGACATACTGTATCATGTAAAGGGTATTGATATTAAAGATACAGTCTTCGGTGATAGCAAAAATTTCTTTTTGATGAAGGAAAATCTGATTGACTATCTTTGATTGTTAAACTTGGATTTGGGCATAGCCTATATTTCCTTTTATACTTTCTTAGAACATTTGGAAGATGAGGAGCACCATATACATATCATCCCTTAAGACAGTATTATTTCACTCTATCCAGACTTCAAAGGGTTCATGATTTCTCCAGTATGGATGATTTCATACCCTCATCTTTATATATAGATCCCAACATCTTTATATATTATTGAGGGGTCTTTAGAGAGGAGGTATTAGCAAAATAGTTTTTTACCTGTTGCCTAATAAGTATGTAGTCTTCTGCTGGTAAATTGCAATATAATTAGAGTGGTTTTCTTACAACTGATCCATCAAAACTTTTATTCAAAACTTGATAAGTTAGTTATAGTCTGGGCTAGTTTTTTCTCTACTCATTTGAATGTGAGCATTCAGAATCATCTCCATTCCATGAAGAAATATAAAAAAAGAGGTTTTGATGAAGTAGAATTTAGTCAGTTGAATTACTAATTCATTCCTGAGTTCATACAAATTATTTTACAGAGGAGGAAATCTCATTAAAGAAAACATGAGTTTATAGGATCAAAACCATTTCTAGGGCAGAGGTGAGGAACATCACATCCACAGGCAATATAAAAATCATGAAATCTTTTGCTAAGGAAACCATAAGTGATGATGAGTTGACAGCTAGGTACAACAGCCTCCCACTGATTGAGTTCTATAACTTGATGTTTGTAAAGCCCATAGGTAATTTTTTAAATATTCAAATGTCCATATAAGAAATTGTCTTAAAGAAAAGTCATTGACTACTCACATGTATTTGTATTTTTCTATGCCCTTAATATAGGATTATATATGAAATTCTCCTGACATCGGTAATCAGTTATGTTGGTATATTAGTCAGCCAATCTCTGCAAGTATTTTCAGGTAAGTATTGAGAATGGCTTAACATTATGGAAAATGTAATAGGGTAAACAAAGTAACTGTGGTTTTATTGAGTTAGTGCTGAGGATATTAATGTAAGACAGAGCTTGACTGAAATCATAGTATTTTAAGGGGGAGACTGCTTGAATGATCATCCTTGGCATGTTGAAGTATCATATATGCGTCACTAAAAATGAATTGATAATAAATTTCTTAGGAACAGAAACTTATAATATGAGTTTTGATTTCTGATAAGCTGCAATTAAGTGTTCCCTTATAAAGACAGGCTCCTACTCTGTGTGTTTAAAAAAAAAAAAGATTTAATGCACTGAAAGTCATGAATTGCTTCTCTTTCATGTGATTATTATTAAAATGAGAAATTAATACAATTGAAAGTAAAAAGAAAAAACTATTGAATTAATGAATAAAACTAAGAGTTGGTTTTATGAAAAATAAACCAATAAAATAGATAAACTTTTGGTAAATCTGATTAGAAAAAGGAAAGAGGTAAAATCAAATTGTTAATCTTAAAAAAAGAGAGAGAACTTTTCACTAATGGAGAGGAAATTAAAACAATAATATAGGAGCTACTTTGCCCAATTTTATGCCAATAAATTTGATAACCTAAGTGAAATGGATGACTGCCTCCAAAATATAGGCTGCCCAGATTAACAGAGGAGGAAATAAATTGCTTAAATAGTCTCATTTTAGAAAAAGAAATAGAACAAGCTATTAATCAACTCTCTAAGAAAAAATACCCAGGACCAGATGGATTTACATGTGAATTCTACCAAATATTTAAAGAACAATTAACTCCAATGCTATATAAACTATTTGAAAAAATAGGAATTGAAGCAGTTCTACCAAATTCCTTTTATGACAGATATAGTACTGATACCTAAACCAAGTAGGTTGAAAGCAGAGAAAGAAAATTATAGACCAATCTCCCTAATGAAGATTGATGCTAAAACCTTACATAAAATATTAGCAAAAAGATTACAGAAAATCATCCCCAGGATAATATACTATGACCAAGTAGGATTTATACCAGGAACACAGGGCTGGTTCAATATTAGGAAAACTATCAACATAATTGACTATATCAACAACCAACCAAACAAAAACCATATGATCATCTCAATAGATGCAGAAAAAGCATTTGATAAAATCCAACATCCATTCCTATTAAAAACATTTGAGAGTATAGGAATAAATGGACTTTTCCTTAAAATAATCAGAAGCATCTATTTAAAATGATCAGTAAGCATCATATGTAATGGGGACGAACTGGAACCATTCCCAGTAAGATCAGGAGTGAAACAAGGTTGCCCACTATCATCATTACTATTCAATGTTGTATTAGAAATGCTAGCTGTGGCAATAAGAGTTGAAAAAGAGATTAAAGTAATTAGAGTAGGTAATGAGAGAACCAAATTTTCATTTTTTGCTGATGATACATGATGGTATACTTACAGAACTCCAGAGGTTCTACAAAAAGTTATTAGCAGTAATTCACACCTTTAGCAAAGTTGCAGGATACAAAATAAACCCACATAAGTCATCAGCATTCTTATATATCACTAACAAAATCCAAAAGAATTATAAAGAGAAATTCTATTTAAAGTAACAACCAATAGTATAAAATATTTGGGAATCTATCTAACAAAGGAAATTCAGGAACTATATGATCAAAACTACAAAACACTTTCCACACAAACAAAGTCATGTCTAACCAATTGGAAAAATCTTAAGTGATCTTGGATAGGTTGAACAAATATTTAAAAAAATGACAATACTACCTAAACTAATCTATTTATTTAGTGCTATATCAATCAGATTCCCAAGAAACTATTTTAATGACTTAGAAAAAATAACAACAAAATTCATATGGAAGAGCAAAAGGTCAAGATTTTCAAGGGAACTAATGAAAAAAAAAATCAAAGGAAGATGGCTTAGCTGTACCAGATTGAAAAATTATATTATATAGCAGCAGTTACCAAACCATTTGATATTGGTTAAGAAAGAGACTAGTTGACCAGTGGAATAAATTAGCTTCAAAGGACAAAATAGTGAATACCTTAAATAATCTAGTGTTTGACACACCCAAAGACTGCAGCTTTTGGGATGAGAGTTTTTTTCACAAAAACTGCTGGGATAATTTAAAATTAGTATGGCAGAAACTAGGCATTGACTCACACTTAACTCCATACATCAAGATACTGTCAAAACAGGTTCATGATCTAGGTATAAAGAATGAGATTATAAATAAATTTGAAGAATATAGGATAGTTTACCTCTTCAACTTGTGGAAGAGGAAAGAATTTGTGACCAAAGAAGAACTAGAGAGCATTGTTGATCACATAATAGAAAATGTTGATTTTATCAAATTGAAAAGCTTTTGTACAAACAAAACTCATGCAGACAAGATTAGAAGGGAAGCAATAAGATGGGAAAACATTTTTGCAAAGGTTCTTATAAAGGCCTCATTTCCAAAATATAGAGAGAATTGACTTTAATTTATAAGAAATCAAGCCATTCTCCAATTGATAAATGGTCAAAGGATATGAACAGACAATTCTCAGATGAAGAAATTGAAACTATTTCTAGCCATATGAAAAGATGCTCCAAATCATTATTAATCAGAGAAATACAAATTAAGACAACTCTGAGATACCACTACACATCTGTCAAATTGGCTAGGATGACAGGAAAAGATAATGCTGAATGCTGGAGGGGATGTGGGAAAACTGAGACACTGATACATTGTTGGTGGAATTGTAATACATCCAGACATTCTGGAGAGCGATTTGGAACTATGCTTAAAAAGTTATCAAACTGTGCATACCCTTTGATCCAGCAATATTACTACTGGGCTTAAATCCAAAAGAGATCTTAAAGAAGAAAAAGGGACCTATATGTCCAAAAATGTTTATGTCAGCCCTCTTTGTAGTGGCCAGTAACTGGAAACTGAGTGGATGCCCATCAATTGGAGAATGGCTGAGTAAATTGTGGTATATGAATGTTATTAAATATTATTGTTCTGTAAGAAATGATCAGCAGGATGAATACAGAGAGGATTGGTGAGAGTTACATGAACTAATGCTGAATGAAATGAGCAGGACCAGAAGATCATTATATACTTCAACAACAATAGTATAGGATGGTCAGTTCTGATGGATGTGACTGTCTTCAACAATGAGATGAACCAGATCAGTTCCATTTGTTCAATAATGAATAGAACCAGTTATTCCCAGCAAAAGGGCTCTGGGAAATGAATGTGAACCACTACATAGAATTCCCAATTCCTCTATTTTTGTTCCCCTGCATTTTTTATTTCCTTCACAGGTTAATTGTACATTATTTCAAAGTCCGATTCTACTTGTTCAGCAAAATAACTGTATGAATATGTATACATATATTGTATTTAACATATACTTTAACATTTAACATGTATTGGTCTACCTGCCATCTTGGGGTGAGGAGAAGGAGGGGAAAAAGTGGAATAAAAGGTTTTGCAATTGTCAATGTTGAAAAATTACCCATGCATATATCTTGTAAATAAAAAGCTACAATAATAAAAAAAAAAATGAAGAGACTTTTAATCATTTCTATTGAAAAAAATCAGAATTACAACAATACTATATGATGATCAATTCTGATGGACATGGCCTCCTTCATCAATGAGATGAACCAAATCAGTTCCATTGGAGCAGTAATGAACTGAACCAGCTACACCCAGCGAAAGAACTCTGGAAGATGACTAAGAATCATTAAATTGAAATCCCAATGCCTATATTTTTGCCTGCCTGCATTTTGGATTTCCTTCATAGGCTAATTGTAAAATATTTCAGAGTCCAATTCTTTTTATACAGCAAAATATTGGTTTGGTCATGTATACTTATTGTGTATCTAATTTGTACTTTTATATTAAAAAAAATCAGAATTAAACAGAACATATAATCTTCAAACACATTACTCAGGAGAAACATAGAAAGGCAAATATGGGGGAAATATATATAAATTAAAGGTTAAGTTGTTTACATCCCTAGATGGAAAAATGATATCTGCAACATTTTTAAAGCTTTTCATTTTCAAGATATATGCATGAATAATTTTTTAACATTGAACCTTCCAGAGCTTTGTTTTAAAATTTCCCCTTCTTCTCTCCATCACTTTCCCTAGATGGAAAGCAATTCAATATATATTATACATATTAAAATATATATTAAATCCAAAATATGTAAACATATTTATACACTTCTCTTGCTGCCAAAAAGAAAAATGAGATTGAGAAAAATAAAAACTTTGGAACTATGTTATCAGTGCATATCCTTTGATCCAGCAGTGTTACTGCTGGGCTTATATCCCAAAGAGATCATAAAGAAGGGAAAGGGACCTGTATATGCACAAATGTTTGTGGCAGCCCTCTTTGTAGTGGCTAGAAACTGGAAACTGAGTAGATGCCTATCAATTGGAGCATGGCTGAATAAATTGTGGTATATGAATGTTAAGAGTTCAAATGTTGGAGTTTGTTCTTCTCAGAGCACAGCCGGTTTAGAGGCTTAGAGCCCTTCGGATGTCTCCAAATCCAAAGGTTCTGTCCTTCAGCCTCTGCCTCTGCTTTCTTCTGCCTCCAACAGAGATGGAAGATGTCTCTTATCTCCTTCTGGGGAGCCCAGTCACCAACTTGCCGCGGAGAGAGGGCTTCTGGCGTAGCTCCACTGAAGTCCGTCAAAAGTGTTCTCTGCAGCAGAGTCGTTCCTCTCGAGTCCAGCGCGATCAGCCAGCCAAGAGGAAAGAAGTGTATTCTGGAATGGCTGTCTCGCCTTATATGTGAACCTTCTGAGAGAATGGGATTATGGGTTTTCTCCCATAGTGCTCTCTGGCCCAAAGAGCTTTAAGGTGTGGTGTAGAGAGTGTACTTTTTGAAGCTAGCATACTTGTGGAGTCCAATGAGTAAAGGTGGGAACACAAGCCTTGTCTTGATTAGTTCTACTTAGTACCTTGTTTCAGGTTCTGGCCAAAACAACTTCTTGTAAGATTAGATCAACTCTAATTACTTAGCAGTTAGTAAGGATTCCAACATATGAATATTATGGAATATTATTGTTCGGTAAGAAATGACCAACAGGATGATTTTAGAATGGCCTGGAGAGACTTACACAAACTGGTGCTGAGTGAATCGAGCAGAGCCAGGAGACCATTAAACACTTCAACAACAATACTATATGATGACCAATTCTGATGGACCTGGCCATCTTCAGCAATGAGATGAACCAAACCAGTTCCAATGGAGCAATAATGAACTGAACCAGCTATGCCCAGTGAAAGAACTCTGGGAGATGACTAAGAATTGTTACATTGAATTCCCAATAGCTATATTTTTGCCTGCCTGCATTTTGGATTTCCTTTACAGGTTAATTGTACAATATTTCAGAGTCCAATTCTTTTTGTACAGCAAAATAACAGTTTGGTCATGTATACTTATTGTGCATTTAATTTATACTTTAATATATTTAACATCGATTGGTCAACTTGCCATCTAGGGGAGGGGGTGGGGGGAAGGAAGGGAAAAATTGGAACAAAAGGTTTGGCAATTGTCAATGCTGTAAAATTACCCATGCATATAACTTGTAAATAAATAGCTATTTAAAAAAAGAACAATAATGTTCCATAACATTCATAGACCATAACTTATTCAGCCATTCTCCAACTAATGGGCATTCACTCAGTGTCCAGTTTCTTACCAGCACAAAAAGAGCTGCCACAAACATCTTTGCATGTGCGGGTTCCTTGCCTTCCTTTTAAACCCAATAGAAACACTGCTAGATCAAAGGGTATGCACAGTTTGATAATTTTTTGAGCATAGTTCCAAATTGCTCTCCAGAATGGCTGGATCCATTCAGAGTCCCACCAATAAGGTATCAGTGTCAGAGTTTTCCCACATCCCCTTCAACATTCATCCTTATCTTTTCCTGTCATCTTAGCCAATCAGAGAGATGTGTAGTGTTATCTCAGAATGGTCTTAATTTGCATTTCTCTCATCAGTGATGATTTGGAGCACCTTTTCGTAACATTAGAAATGGTTTTTATTTCTTCATCCAAAAATTGTCTGTTCATATCCTTAGACCATTTATCAACTGGAGAATTGTAATGGGCTGAAGCTTGAGTTGACGCACTGAGGTCCCGAGCACATAAGGCTAAATAGTAATTGGACCATACTCTATTAATATATATGCTTGGAGAAAGAATGCCCCCCCCCCCACTCTTTGTGCAAGTCCTGATGTGTTCAATAGGAAATGACGTTTTTGGTGGGTGGAGGCAGGGGAGTGGAAAGGGAAGCAGAGAGAGAGATTGCTGGCTGGCGTCTTGTCACAACTGCTCACATTGCTATCGTGACCGCCCTTCACCTCCAATCCCCCTCTACTAGCTGGCTTCCTGTCACAGCTGCCCATATTGCTATCGCAATCCTTTTTCACTTCTACTGAGAATAAAAATTGAAGATTTTTCCCTTAACCTGAATTCCTGACTCCGGCTGATTTTAAATACACAGTCATCACAGAGAATGGCTTAAATTTTTATAAATTTCAGTCAATTCTCTATATATATAATTTTAGAAATGAACCCTTTATCAGAACCCTTAAATGGAAAAATGTTTTCCTAATTTCCTGCTTCCCTTCTCATCTTTTCTGCAATAGCATTGTTTGTATAGAAACTTTTTAACTTAATATAATCAAGATTATCTATTTATTGTTCAATTATGAGTTCCAATTCTTCTTTGGATATAAATTCCTTCCTTATCCATGGATCTGAGAGGTAAGCTATCCTATGTTCTTCTAATTTGCTTTTAATATCACTCTTTATGTCAAATTATGAACCCATTTTGACCTTATCTTGGTATGTGGTGATAGGTAAGGGTTAATGCCTAGTTTCTGCCATACTAGTTTCCGATCTTATCCCCAAAGCTGGGGTCTTTGGGTTTGTCAAGCACTAGATTGTTATAGCTATTGATTATTTTGTCTTGTGATCCTATTCCACTGATGGACTACACTTCTTCTTAGCTAGTACAAAATGGTTTTGATGACTACTGCTTTATAATAGAGTTTTAGGTCTGGCACAGCTAGCCCAACTTTACTGGCAATTTTTTTTTTCATTAATTCCCTTGACATTCTTGACATTTTGTTGTTCCAGATGAAGTTTGCTACTATTTTTTTCTAGGTTTCTAAAATAACTTTTTGGGAGTTTGATTGGTATGTCACTAAATAGGTAGATTAATTTAAGTAGTTTTGTCATTTTATTTATATTGTCTTCACCTACCAATGAACACTTGATGTTTTTTTTTAACTAATTAGATCTGACTTTATGCTTGTGAAAAGTATTTTGTGATTGTGTTCATATACTTCCTGACTTTCCCTTGATACACAGATTCCCGAATATTTTATACTATCAGTGCTTCTTCCGAATGGAGTTTCTTTTTGTATTTCTTGCTACTGAATTTTATTGGCAATATATAAAAATGCTGATAATTTATATAGATTAATTTTGTATCCTGAAATTTTGCTAAAGTTGTAAATTGTTTCTAGTAGTGTTTTAGCTGATTCTCTGAGGTTCTTTAAGTATAACATCATATTATCTGCAAAGAGTGATAATTTGGTTTCCTCATTGCCTACTCTAATTCATTTAATCTCTTTTTCTTCTCTTATTAACAAAGCTAGCATTTCTAATATAATATATAGTGGTCATGGTAATAGTAGGCAATCTTGTTTCATTCCTGATCTTATTGGGAATGCTTCTAGTTTGTTCCCATTACACATGATGGTTTTCAATAAATGCTACTGATCATTTTAAGGAAAAGTTCATTTATTTCTATAATCTCTAGTGGTTTTAATAAGAATGGTTCTTGCAGTTTATCAAAATCTTTTTCTGTTTCTATTTAGATAATCATATTGTTAGTTTGGTTATTGATGTAATCAATTATCCTAATAATTTTCCCAATATTGAACCAACCCTGCATTCTAGGTATAAATCCAACTTGGTCATAGTATATTATCCTGGAGACAACTTTCTATAATCTCATTGCTAATATTTTACTTAAGTATTTGACATCAAGATCCATTAGGGAAATTTGTCTGTAATTTCCTTTCTCTATTTTCACCCTATCTGGTTTAGCTATCAGCACCATATCTGTGTCATAAAAGTAATGTATTAGGACTTCCCCTTTTCCTATTTTTTCAAATAGTTTATATAGTATTGGAATTAATTGCTCTTAAAATGTTTGGTAGAATTCACACGTAAATCCATCTGGCCCCAGAGATTTTTTTCTTAAGGCGTTGACTACTAGCTTGTTCTATTTCTTTTCCTAAAATTGGACTATTTAAATTACTTATTTCCTTTTCTGTTAACTTGGGCAATTTATATTTTTGTAAATATTTCTCCATTTCACTTATATTATCAAATTTATTAGCATATAGTTGGGCAAAAAAACTCCTAATTATTGCTCTGATTTCCTCTTCATTGGTGGAAAGTTCTCCTTTTTCATTTTTGAGACTAACAATTTTATTTTCTTCTTTCCTTTTTATAATCAAATTAACTAAAGGTTTATCTATTTTGTTTTTTTTTCATAAAACCAACTCAATTTTATTTATTAAATCAATAGTTTTCTTATTTTCAATTATTTTAAAATTTATTTCAATATCAATTTTTTTCTGAATTTCAAATTTGGTAGTTAATTGAGGGTTTTTCTTTTGTTCTTTTTCTAGCTTTTTTTTATTTGTAAGCCTAATTCATTTATCTTTTCTTTCCTCTATTTTATGTAAGTAAGCATCTAGAGATATACAATTTCTCCTAATAACTACATTGACTGTATCCCACAAATTTTGATATGTTGCCTCATTATTGTTATTCTCTTAGATGAAGTTGTTGATTGTGTCTGTGATTTGTTGTTTTATCCATTCCTTCCTTAGGACTAGATTATTTAATTTCCAATTAATTTTTAGTCTATTTTCTCCTGGAATTTTATTGCATGTCATTTTTATTGCATCATGATCTTTTAAAAATGCATTTACTATTTCTGCCTTTTTGCATTTGATTTTGATGTTTTTATGTGCTAATACCTGGTCAATTTTTGTATAATTTCCATGAACTGCTGAGAAAAAAAAATCAACTCCTTCCTTTCTCCATTCAAATTTCTCCAAAGATCTATCATACCAAAGTTTGCTAACATTCTTTTTAACCTCCTTTTTAAAATTTATTTTGTGGTGTGATTTATCTAGTTCTGAGAGAGAAAGGTTGAGATTCCCCACTAGTCTAGTTTTGCTGTCTATTTCTTTTTGCATCTTTCTTAACTTCTCTGTGAATTTAGATCCTATATTAATTGGTGCATATATGTTTAGTATTAATATTGCTTCATAATCTATGGTACCCTTTAATAAAATCTAGTTTCCTTCATTATCTCTCTTAATTAAATCTATCTTTGCTTTTGCTTGATCCGAGATCAGAATGGTTACCCTGCTTTTTTTACTTCACCTGAAGCATAATAGATTCTGCTCCAGCCTTTTATCTTTACTCTGTATGTATCATTCTGCTTTAAATGTGTTTCTTGTAAACAACATATTGTAGGATTCTGGCTTTTAATGCAGTGTGCTATCCACTTTTGTTTTATGGGAGAGTTCATTCCATTTACATTCACAGTTAAAATAACTAATTTTATATTTCCTGACATCTTATTTATCCTAAGTTATGCTATTCTCTTCCCTTTTCCTCTTCCCTCTTCCCCAGTATTTTGCTTCTGATAACCCTCTCCCTCAAACAGCCTTCCCCCTTTAGAGCCCCTCCCTCTTTTTTACATCTTTTCCCCTTCTATTTGTTTGTTTTTTTTTTTTTTTCTTTTCTTTTCCCCTTTCTGCTCCCACTTCCCTATAGGGTGAGACAAGTTTCTCTGGGAGATCAAATATGTCTGATATTCTCTCTTTGAGCCAAACTTGATAGAGTAGATTTACACAATGATCCCTAGGAACCTTTCCTTCTTTTCCTCAATTATAATAGGTCTGTCCTAGAATTATTTTTCAGCTCAGTTGTTATTATTTGGAGGTATTTCATATTTTTTTCATTTTTTTTTTGCTTTTGTTTGTCTGATTATTAAAGTCTTACTGATTTCACTTCATTCACTTCCATTTGTTCAATTATAGTTTTTAGTGTATTTTTTTTTCTTCAGTTACCTTTTTTAAGCTTCTTTTGTATTTGGCCTATTGAATTGTTTTGTTTATTGCATTTTTTTTCCATTTCACATTTTTTTTTCAATGAATGGTATCTTTTTCATATCTATTTTGTAAGGAGTGATATGCTTTTTCCATTTCATAAAATCTATTTTATAGGGAGTTTTATGCTTTTCCCATCCCTTCTTGCAAACTTCCCATTCCCTTTCCCCATTTTTCCTCTAACTCTCTTTTAAGATCCTTTATGAAATCTTCCAAGAGAGTGTTATGAAATGGGGGTGAGCTCAAATCTTCATTTGGGGCTTCATCTTGAATTGATTTACCTCTGGGAACTTCAGGATTTGAGATCTGTTCTTTTCTCTCTCCATAAAAGCCATTTATAGTGAGATTTTTTTTTTTTTGCTCATTTTAAAGGCTTGAGGTCTGCTCTTAAAGAAAAGAAGCTACAGCTGCCTTAGTTTGCCCTAAGGCAGTTCTGCTGATTGACTTCCATTGTTGGATAATCAGCTAGGTCCCCATTCTTCTGGGGCTAAGTGGTTTAGAATTTGCCTTTTGTAGCAAATCTGTCAAAACACTTGTTTGCAACTAGAACAGAATAGCCTAAGAGACTCATGGAAGATTTCCAGGGGCATGGAAACTATAGTGCTCTTACTTCTTATCTCAGCTCCTTGCCCTGGTCTCCCTCTGCTGTGATCTGGATTCTGGAAACTGTCTCATTGCCTGTTCATTGACCTATTCTGAAGTTCTTCCAAGGTATCTTCTTCTGGAAATGTGCTGTACTCCAAATATTTGTGGGTTCTTTGACTCCAAAACCAGTTTAGAGACTTAATCTACTATTTGTTTGAGACAAGGTCAGAGGAGGTCACAGAAAGTCATGTCTGCTTTCTGTCATCTTGTCTCCATCCCCTACTTTTTGATATCTGTAACTCTTGAAAATTATATCTTTCACTGGGGCAGGCAGATGGAAAACTTACATGGAAAAAGGCTGTGTTTGTGAATGAACTCCAATGTGATGATATAAAAAAAAGACATTAAGGCATGGCAAAAGATCCAAACTGGAAAAAGAGGAAAGGGGAAGTATAAGGGGACAAATAAAACCACATGAAGAAGCACAAAAGATCTGTTACAATTGAAGGAAAGAAAGGAAGAGCATGGCATGAGCATTGTCTTAAACCTGATCTCATCAGTTTTAATTCTAAGATGGAATCACTTAAGCATTAAGTTGGATAAAGAAATTTAAACATATAAAGAAGTAAGAGAAGAAAGAGGGGAAAAGGGAAGGGCATGGAATGGAAGGGTGGGCAAAAACAATAGAAAAAAAGGCAAAAGAATGGAGAAAGGGTAAAAGAAGGTAAGGTTGAGAGGGTTAAAAAATACTAAGGGAAGGAGGGGAGAATGATAAGAGATAAACGTTGGGATAGTAAAAAAAAAACACTTCTAAGGACAGGTTGGAAAGGGAAAACAAAAGTATATACAGAGAAGAAGATAAGATGAAGGGAAATACTGAACTATAATCATAATTCTGAATATGAAGGGAATGAACTCTCCCATAAAACAGAAGCAAAGAGCAGAGTGGATTAAAAAACAGAATTATACAATATATTGTTTACCAGAAAAAAAAATAAACATTTGATTCTGAGAGACACATATAGTATAAAGGTAAAAAGCTGGACTAGAATTTATTATGCCTTAGCTAAACCTAAAAAAAAAAAAAAAAAAAAAAAAAGCAGTGGTCACAATTCTGATCTCAGATAAAGCAAAAATATAAATAAATCTTATTAAAACAGGTATGGAAGGAAAGTACATCTTGCTAAATGGTACTGTAACCAATGAAGCAATAATTATATTAAATGTATATGCATCAAGTAGTAAAGCAGTCAAATTCCTAGAGAGGATTTTAAGTCAGTAAAAAAGAATAAATAGCCAGCAAAATTATACTAGTTCCTCTCTCAGAATCTGACAAATCTAACCACAAAATAAGCAAGAAACTAAGGAATTTAATAGAACCCTAGAAAGTCTAGATATGATAGACCTCTAGAGAAAACTGAATAGGGACAGAAAGTAATACACCTTTCTCTCAGCAGTACATGGCATTAGAAACTAAATATGTATTAGGGCATAAAAACCTCAGAATCAAATGTTGCAAGGTAGAAATAGTAAATGCTTCCTTTTCAAACCACAATGCAATAAAACTATATTTAATAAAAAGGCAGGGAAAGATCGACTAAAAACCAACTGGAAATTAAATAATCTAATTCTAAAGAATGAGTGGGTAAAACAACAAACAGGAACAATTCATAATTTCATCTAAAGTAATGATAATAATGAGACAACATATTAAAGTCTCTGGGATATAACCAAAGAAGTTCTTTGGGGCAATTTTATATGTCTGAATAGTTAAAAGAATAAAAATAGAGAAAGAGGAAATGAAATAAAGTGGGCATGCAACTAAAAAAAAGTAGACAAAGAATAAAACCCCCAATACTAAATTAGAAATTCTGAATCTTAAAGGAGAGATTAATAAAATTGCCATAAAACTATTAAACTAATTACTAAAATTTAGAGTTGGTTTTATGAAAAAAAAAAAACAACATAGATAGTTTGTTGATTAATTTGATTAGAAAGAGAAAGGAAAAAAAGAAAAATACATTGTCTTGCCCTCTTCCTTCCCTTTGCAGTTTGAGGCCCCCTTCTTGGCTCTTTCCCTATCTCCCTTCATCACATTGGTAGGCAAATTTTCACTTAATTAAAAAAAAAATCATCTACTTAGAGATCTGTGAATAGATCCACTTATCTAACATCCTTCATAGTAAACATGTGATTGCCCTGAAATAAAGCACTTTGTGTATATAATATATTTAATTTCCATGTAAATATTATTCTCCCCATTAAAGGATAAGACTCTTGAAGGTAGATACTGCTTTGTTTTATTTCTTATTGTTAAATATTCTGAGGGCTTATTGTAGCTTGTTTTTTTTTTATGGAAGGTTTTTTGTTTATTAATTGATTGATTGATTTTTAATTCACATTACTTTATGAATTGTGTTGAGAAAGAAAAATCAAAACAAAAGGCAAAATCATGAGACAGAAAAAATCAGAAAAAAAGCATAGCATGCATTAATCTACATTCAGTCTTCATAGTTCTTTTACTGTATGCAGATGGTATTTTCTATCCAAAGTCTATTGGGATTGCATTGGATCACTGGCCAGTAAAAAGAACCATTTCTTTCATAGCTAATAATTATACATTGTTCTTGTTTCAGTGTACAATGTATTCTGTATCTGCTTGATTTGCTCAGTATCAGTTCATATAACTCTCCCAGGCCTTTCTAAATACAGTTTATTCATCATTTTTTGTAGGACAATAATATTCTATTACCTTCATGGACCACAACATATTCAGCCATTCCCAAATCGAAAGCCATCTACTCATTTTTCAATTTTTTGCTACCTTAAAAAGAGCTACAATGTTTTTGCTCTTTTTGCAAATGTGCATCTTTCCCCTTCCTTTATGATTTACTTGGTATATAAAGCCAGTATTGACACAACTGAATCAATGGATATGCACCATTTGATAGTCCTTTGAGTATAGTTCCAAATTGCTCTCCAGAATGATTTTATCATTTCACAACTCTACCAACAATGCATTAATATCCCAGTTTTCCCATATCTTCTTCAATATTTATCATTATCCTTTCCTATCATCTTAGTCAATTTAAAAGACATGAGGTAATACCTAAGAATTGTTTATACAGAAATGCATTTCTGTAATAAATTGTGATTCAGAACATTTTTATCTAACTATAGATGCCTTTACCTTCATCACTTGAAATTTTTTTCATTCATATCTTTTAATCACTTATCAAGTGGGGAATGATTTGTATTCTTATACATTTGACACAGGTATATATATCTATACATATAGATATCAATATATACCTCTCTCTCTCTCTCTCTCTCTCTCTCTCTCTCTCTCTATATATATATATATATATATATATGTGTGTGTGTGTGTGTGTGTGTATATGTATATATATATGTGTGTATATGTATATATATATATATATATTATATATATATATATATATATATATATATGAAATGGGTCCTTTACCAGAAACACTAGCTATAAATTGCCTCCCTCAGCTTTGTACTTTCTTTTTAATCTGGTTTCTGTTGGTTTCCTTTGTGAAAAAGCTTTTTAATTTAATGTAACCAAAGTTGTCCATTATGCCTTTTATAATATTCTCTAGTTCTGTTTTGGTCATAAATTCCTTCCATCTTCAAATATCTGATAGGTAAATTATCTCTTGCTCTCCTAATTTGCTCATGGTATCACCCTTTATGCCCAAATCATGTATCTATTTTGACATCTTTTTGGTATGGGATGTAAGATGTAAGCCTATGTATTTTTTTTAATTTTCCCAGCAATTTTTGTCAAATAGTAAGTTCTTATCTCAGAAGCTGGAGTTTTGGAGTTTATCACACACACTAGGTTTCTATAGGCTTTTGTCAGAGTTCAAATGTTGTGAGCTTCTTGTTCTTCTTTAAAATATTATAAAAGTTCTCTCTGGGTGCCTTCCCTGGAATCAGGATTTTGTCGGTCCCTGTTCGGGCGCCAAAATGTGGTGAGCTTTTTCTTCTCAAAATGCAGCCAGGTGATAAAAGTTCAGATAGCCCAGTTAGCTTAGAGGTCTCTCTCTCTCTGCTTGGTTCCAAGAGCTCTTGCTGCTTTGTCCTTTGCTTAGAGCCCTCCGGATGTCTCCAAATCCAAAGGTTCTGTCCTTCAGCCTCAGCCTCTGCTTTCTTCAGCCTCCAACCAGCACAGAGATGGAATGAATCTCTTGTCTCCTTCACTTGGGGCTCGGCTAGCTTTCTGGTGAGTCTTTCAGACCAACTTGGTCTCAGTGGGGGGTGTGCAGGAGCCCAGCCACCTACCACAGTGGTGTGAGATGAAGATGAATCTGGTTGTCCACTGAACTCTCGACTCGTAACTTTTTCCTGTGAAAACTCTTTCTTCTGCCACCAGCCAGCCCAAATGGAAAATATTCTCCTTGCCTCGGAGAGAGGGCTTCTGGCGTAATTCCGCTGATTTCTCCCAAAGTGCTCTGTGTCTGCACCAGAGTGCTCCTCTCCAATGCAGCTGAACTCTCTTCTGCGATCAGCCAGCCAAGAGGAAAATATATTCTGGAATAGCTCTCTCTTCACTGGCCTTATATGTGAATCTTCTGGGAGAATGGGATTATGGGTTTTCTCCCATAGTGCTCTCTGGCCCAAAGAGCTTCAAGGGAGGTGTGAACTCACAAAGTTACAAAGTTTACTTTGTGAAGCTGGCATATTTGTGAACTCCAATGAGTAAAGGTGCAAACACAAGCATTGTACTAATTAGTTCTACTTAGTACCTTGTTTCAGGTTCTGCCCAAAACATCTTCTTGTAAGATTAGATCAACTCTAATTAGTTAGCAGTTTGTAAGGATTCCAACAGGCTTTGATTATTGTGTCATGTGTATTTAACCTATTCCAAGACTTCCTCCACTCTATATTTCAGCCAATATCAAATGGTATTTATGACTGATGCTTTATTATAGTTTTAGGTCTGGTTCTTGGGTTTGTCTTGGCAGGTGGACACCAAAATATTTTATTTGTATACAGTTATTTTAAATGGAATATCTTTTTCTATCATTGCTTTGGGCTTTGTCAGTATGTATAGAGATTCTGATGATTTGTGTGGGTTCGTGTAATATCCTGAAATTTTGCTAAAGCTCTAATTGTTTCAAGTAGGTTTTTGGATGATTTTCTAGGTTATTTTTAGTATACCATCATATCATGTGCAAAGAGTGATAGTTTTATTTCCTCATTGCCTTTTCTAATTCCTTTCTTTTTCTTTTTTTATTACTGAACAATATTTATAGCACAATATTGAATAATGATAATGATAAGGTACATACTTTTTTCACCTCTGATCTAATTGAGAATGTATCCAGCTTCTCTCCATTACAAATACTGTTTGCTGTTGCTTTTTTGAGAGATACTGCTAATTATTTTAAGGAAAGCTGCTTTTATCTCTAGGCTCTCTAATTTTTTTTTTAATTGGAATGGGTACTGTATTTTGTCAAATGCTTTTTCAGCTTCTATTGAGATTATCATCCAGTTTATGTTGGTTTTACTATTGATACGGGTCATTATGTTTTCCTAATATTGAAGCAGCCCTGCATTCCTGGTATAAATCCCACTCAGTCATAGTATATTACCTTGCAGATAAGTTGCGATAATATTTTATTTTATTTATATGTTATATATAGATATAATATTTTATTTTGTTTAACAATTTTACATCAACATCCATTAGGGAAATTGGTCTTTAATTTTCTTTCTCTCTTATCAATACCACATTTCTATCATAGAAGTGTGTTAGTCAAAAGACCACCAACTCAAACAAATCAGAGGTATCACAAGGTAGAAAAACAGAGGGGTTTTATGTTTTGCAAGGCTCATAAGAGTTGGGCATCTTATACCACCAGGGCATTCTGGTAGTGATGAGAGGCAGAGTACAAAAAACAAGGAGAAGATTATATACAAATCTCAGGTAACACTCCCCACAAGCTGGATCTTCATTCTAAATAGCCAAAATGAATGATCTCACATTCTGAGTCATGAAAGAAATGCTTCTTTAGGATCACTGAGTTACTTTATCTGGGGATTTTAATGCGGAGGTAGCAATAATAGGACCCTACTTCTTGTAAATCAAATGATTGCTGGAAAAACGAAACTTGGGCCTGAAATACAGGGGGCCTTTTCTCAATTTTGGATCACAATCTTCACTTTGTGAGACAGCTTTCACAGGATATGTCACTAAGAAGGAATTTGGCAGAATTCTTTCTTCATCTATTTTTCCAAATAGTTTAAATAGTTTTGCAATTAATTGTTCTTTAAATGTTCTTTTTGAGGTAGAATTCACTTATAAATCCATATGGCACTAAAGATTTTTTTCTTGGGAATTCATTAATGGCTTTTTTATTTTTCTAAAATGGGAATTTTAGTAATTTATTTCCTTTTCTGTTAATTTGGGCAATTTATATTTTTGTAAATATTTATCCATTTTGATTATGTTGTCAGATTTGCTGCCATATAGTCAGGCAAAATAGCTCCTAATTATTGTTTGTATTTCTTTTTCATTGGCAATAAGTTTATCTTTTTCATTTTTGATGCTAATAATTTGCTTTTTTCTTTCCTTTTTCTAATCAAATTAACAAAAATTTTATCTATTTCTTTTTTTCATAAAACTTTATTTTATTAATTATTTCAATAGTTTTCTTAATTTCAATTTTATTAATCTCTACTTTGATTTTCAGAATTTCTAATTAGACATTTAATGGGGACTTTTAAATTGTTCTTTTTCTAACTCTTTAATAGGATTTCTAATTCACTAATCTCCTCTTTCTCTGTTTTATTCATGTAGCCCTTAACAGATATAAAATTTCCCCTAAGAACTGCTTTGTTTGCATCACATAGGTTTTGGTATGTTTTCTTATTATTATCATTCTCTTAGATGAAATTATGGATTGTTTCTGTGATTTGCTGTCCTATTATATATATTTTTTATATTTAATACACAGTTTTATGAATTGTGTTGGGAGAGAAAAATAAGAGCAAAACCATGTGAGAGAAAAAAAAAAAGCAGAAAAAAGAAATGAACATAGCATGTGTTTATTTATATTCAACCTCCACAATTCTTTTGTTAGATGAAGATGGCATTTTCAGGTCAAAGTTTATTGGGATTGCTTTGGATGACTGAACCACTGAGAAGAACCAAGATTTTCATAACTCATCATTGCACATTCTTGCCATTATTGTGTATGATGTATTCCTAGTTCTGCTTGTTTCATTCACCATGAGTTTGTGTAAATCTTTCCAGGCCTTTCTAAAATTAGCTTGGTTATCATTTTTATAAAGCAATAATATTTCATTATACTTTATATACTTTAAAATATCCAGTCCTTCCCCAGTTGATGCATCTATTCATTTTCCAATTCTTTGCTACCACAAAAAGAGCTGCTACAAACATTTTTCCATAAGTGGCTCTTTTTCCTTCTTTATGATTTTCTTGAGATACAGAATGGCACTGATGGATCAAAGTTTATTTACAGAATTATATCCCTTTTGCCATAAATTAAGATTGATTTCCACAATGGTTGGATCATTTCACCACTCCCCCCATAATACATCAGTTTCAAGTTTTCCCACATCCCTTCCAACATTTATTGTTATCTTTTCCTGTCATTTTAGCCAATCTGAGAGATGTGAAGCAGTACCTCAATTTGCGTTTCTCTAATCAAAATTGTATTTTTCATATGACTATAGACAATTTGTTGTCTTTGAGCACTGGGGCTTCTTGTGTTTGTAGGGAGTAGTTTTACCTGCTCTTTCCAAGAAACTCCCTGGTTTCGCAGTTTGCCTTTTGAGGTGGGACTAGAGGCTTTCTACTGATCTGCTCCCCTAACTCAGTTAGAACTAGGGGTCTTCATTACTGATTTACTCTGACTAAGACCTTCACCTGCTTTCCTAAACTCCATCTGACCTGGGCGAACACCATTTTCACCCCAATAAGACTGAACTTTCTTGAAAATTTTCCAATCTGTCTTGCGCTGGAGAATGGTTTATTCTGTCAGCCTCTGTTAAGAGCTTAGGTTTCATATTGTTTTTTGAGGGAAACTGGGAGAGCTCAAGAAGCTTCCTGGCTTCACTCTGCCATTTTGACTTCACCCTTCTTATTATAGCTTGTGATACAAATTGATTGAACTGAATTCAATTGAGTAATAAAATACAGTGCTTTCCTACAAATAGGCATTTCTTATTCAAGAAACACCAAGAGCTTTCAGGCTAAATATACTTTTTTTTTTCTTTTTGATATTTCAGGTTATTTCTGATATGTTGCTAAAATACCTTTTCAGGCTTATTCATATACTCTACTGTTGTCAAAATGACCTAATAATCTTCATTTCTCATCTTCATCCCCTTGATGAAAACAAACAAACAAATAAATAAATCCCTCATGCTTGTTAGGCAAGCTTCTTCACTTGGAATGTTAGCTTTCTTCAAAACCCAGCTCAAGTTCCCTCTGCTACTGAAGTCCTTCTCTGAATCCTCATATGTTCAGTCATTTTTTAAACCCCCAATAATAATTTTTTATCTTTTTTGAATTTGTTTTTATATTTGCATTACTTCTCCCTAGTAGATTTAAGTTCCTTAAGGTAAAGAAAAATTAAAAAAATATATATTTTCTTCTTTATTTTTGTCTCTGTGTCATTGTTTTGCACAATTCCTTACACAGAGCAGGTACATAATAGATGATTTCTGTAACAATGAAAGTGAACCCACTCTAGAGACATATTTTATATGATTATGTTGGGTATATAAACATTAACAATATGCTTTCATTTCCTTTAAAAATGCTATTTTGAAGTAAAGATATAGCATCTATGTGTCTACATCTATGTAGATATAGGGATGTAGGGATACAGATATAGATATATTCATGGAAAAAGTTGCCATAGCAAAACACTTTTTGTCAAATTAGCATTGAATACTATTTTATCCTACAACATACTAATATAGCCAATACTTGTTCCTCTCTTGAGCATTTAGAGACATCTCAAATTCAACATTTTCAAAACCAAATTCATTAGCTTTGTCTCTTACCTCAACCTTCTTCAGAAATTCCTCATCACAGGGGAGGGTACCATCATCTGCCCAACCACCTAGATTATTACCTTCAATATAATCACAACTTTACTTTTTCTTCTGCATATATCCAAGATCTTTTAATATAAAATATTATCTCTTCTATCTCCACATATTCATCTCTCTTACATATCTTAAATAAATTCACCTCCCCAACATTTCCTTCCTCTCCCCCATTGAAACTTTCATTATCATTTCTAACATTAATAATTGTGAAAACATTCTATTTGGATCTTCTTGCCTCAAGTCTCTTCTTACTCCTGATCATCCTATCCACATAGGCACTAAAGTAATTCTCCTATAACATAGCTTTTTCCATGTCAACCACTCCATTGTTCAAAAATCTCCAATGTCTTCTTATTGCTTTGAGGGACAAATATGAACTCTTCTTTGGTATGTATTAATTTACACAGCTTGTATGCTTCCTCCTTTCTAGGTTTCCTTATATATTACTTTTCTCCTCAAGCTCTATGACCCAAATATATTTATGTATTAATTGGTAGGCACACATTATGTATTGGTATCCATTTCCATGCCTTTTCACTTTCTATCTAAAATATACTCTCTTCTGACTCTAACCCTTGAAGTCCAAGATTACAGTAGAGGCCCATTGTCTCTTTGAAATCTTTTCTGATCCCCTTAACTGTTGATTTCCTCTTTCTGTCAACTGGCTGTATTTATTATGTATATGTGTGGTATATGAATATATACATATAAATATGTATGTATGCATGTTATTATGCACATGGTGGCTCTAGTAATGGTGGTAATAGTCTCACTTAGCTTTTTCTGAAGAGAATACTTGTGGAGTTTTGTGTTTAGTTATGAACATTCTATTTTAGAAATTTACAATATTAACCTGGGAACTGTCCAAAAAAGGACAACTAGAATTATAAAGGCCTTGAATCCAAAGCATAGGAGACAGATCAGGAGGACTTAAGATACATTTAGCACGGAGAAAGATCAAGGGGGAACTTCCTAGCTGCTGTCTTCAGTTTCTTAAAAAAACAATCATTTGGGAAAAAATGATTAGTGATTGATCTGTTTAATCTCAGAGGGAGTATGTGTGTGTGTGTATGAATATAAATGTATATACATATAAATATATACACATGCATGTATATACACATATTTGTGTATGTGTGTGTACTTCTACACATTATCCTCTTTGATGACAGAGACTTTTTTTCTCTTTTGTTCCTAGTACTTAGCACAGTAACTAGGACAAAGTAGTCACAATAAAAGTTTATTGACCATTGATTGATGCAATACGAGCTCCTTGAGATTAAGGAAAATTATTTTTTTTTATTTCTGCATTCTCAGGACTAACAGTGCCCTTCAGATAGTTTGTATCAACTATAGATGTTTATTTGAGTGTTGAATATTTAATGATGGATCTAGAAAAAATGGGACGATCATGTTGGCTAGTCAGAAGTAGCTTGACACAAATTTTTGTATGATTGACACAACATAGAAATTGCTGACATTTCTGTAATATCAATAACTAGAATATACTGCCTTTAAAATTATAAAGCAATTTCTTTATAACAACCCTATTAAATGAGATAGGAGAAAATAATCACATTTTCATAATATTTATCAAGTTATAAAAGTATTTTTCCACAGTTCTCTGAGGTAATTTGTTCAGGCATTATAATGTCCATTTTACAGATGAAGAAATAAAGGCTCAAACAGCTTAAGTTAAATTTTCAATTTCTTATGCCTAGGCCAATTGCAAAATAGCATTTATTAGAGGTAGTATTGTATAATGAAATGTGTATTGAGTTTGTTCAAAGAAGAAGCTAGTGTTGAAATCTGTTGTTGATATTCATTTTCTATGTGACCTTAGGCAGGTCATTTAACAATCCTCAATCTGTTTTCTCCTTTGAATAAATAATTTTTGGACTGGATGACATCTAATGTCTTCAAGATAAGTTCCTGTATACCCTTAAAACACTTTATATTGTGTTGCTATTGTTACATGTCATTCAATGTCATTTACTGACAATCTTTTTTTTTCCAAATTAACATCTTAATAAAGTTTTTTTTTTTCCCTTCTCTGCTACTCAAACCCATTATTTGTACCTTTGGTATAACTCAGCTGACTCTGATATTCTGTGATTCTGTGACCTAAATCTCCTGATTTGAGTCTATTGATCTTTCCCTTTCCATCTTAAATGTGTCCTTGAAATCCACAAATGCAGGTTTCTTTTCTTTGCAAAAATCATGTTACATATGGCATGTGGACCCCAGTGGACAATTCATGTTGCATTTTGGACTCTGATCAGATTTCATAGGTGCTAATAATCCACATGATTGGAACTGTCTCTGTAGCCAACACAGTCACAGCCACATCTGCAAGATTAGTAGATGCTTTTCAAATTGAAGTTTCTTTCACTGTAAATTAGAACTAACCTATGACTAGAACCAATATCTAGAAACAAGATGTAATAGTCCAAATAACAATATAAGCAATGTTAGAATTGCAGAGATATACCTGAAAGGTACAGTGTTTTTGTCACAAACAACCCTTATCAAGGGCATCATTGTCTGCATAATGGAGATATAATTGTTGCTCATTTCTTTTTTCTCATTAACTTATTCCCAGTACATCAGTACCACATGGCAACAATCCACGAGTTTGTTAGGAATGATTTCTCCTAGTGGGATGAGAGAGTTCTAAAGCCCAGACATGAAATACTCAAGAGTGCTGTACTTAAGCCCCCAAAGTAACTGAGGTATGCATCCAAACCACCAAGAAATGGCTTAGATTAGGTTACTTGGAAACATAATTGTTTGAAAGTGGCAAAGTTCATAGTAAAAAAAATGATGGGATTATGGAGGAGGGGATAAAAGGAGGAGGCATGAAGACACAGTGGGAAGAGAAGAAAGCAGATGGAGAAGGAAAGAGAAGGGAAGGCATGATGAAATAAAGGAAATAGAATAAAAAGACAAATGAAAGAAAGGAGGAAAAGAGAAAGAAAGAAATAGGAGGGGAAATCTCAAGAAAAGAAGGAATGGGAAAATTAAGGAACTCCACAAAAAGAGGAAGAGAGGGAATCAAGAAGAATAACAACAAGGTAAAGGACTCAGGGAGAAGAGTTAGATAAACAGATTGGAGAAGAATGATGATAATGATGATGATGATGAAAGTGATGATATTTATATAGAGCTTTAAAGTTTGCAAATACTCTATAAATATTTTGCATCTTGTCTCAAAAGATAAGTATTATCATTATCTACATGTCACAAATGAAGAAATTGAGGATAAGTAGAGTCTAAATAACCTGTCCAGAGATTGTAAATTTCTGGGGCCAGATTTGAACTAATTTTCCTCATTCCAAGTCTCATGGTTTATAAAATATACCATCTATTAGGAATGAAAGAAAAGGAAAGAAGGAAACCGAGAAGAAGAAGATAGTGAAGGTGGGAGGGAATGGAGACAAAAAAATAAGAAAATGGCATTCTCCAAAGATGAAAATATTACATATAACCACCTGCAAATGAATTTAGCATTCTGAATTGATTATAGAATGAATTGTATCTTGGTGCACCAGATAGAAATTGGTGCAACAGAAAGCCGTTCTTTTATTCCTCATTCTATTATTAACAAATTCTTTTACTCAAGTACACTCCCCTTCCTGATCCTCAAGTTCATTTAATAAAGGAAAATATTGGGTTAGATGACATCTAAGCACATTCCAACTGTAATACCTTGGCATTTCCATGGATGAAAAATCATCTTCACAAATTTAGGATTTGTGAAGCATACCTAGGCAATAGTTCCTCTCCCCAACTCCCTCCACCTCCACCTTCCCACTCTTGCCAGGGGTGGGGGGTGGAAACAAACCTGAGGTTTTAAGTAGATTGATTATGTTTTTAATCTGTGCTACAATTGCCAAAATAGTCAATAGAATCTTTAAACTGAAATGAGTGACATTTTGTTTATTACTGTGAGTGTGCAATGGTCTTAGTGATAGGGGTAATAGTTTCAGTCTGTTTTGCCCTTGCCAGAACATCTCTGGAGTTTTGTGTTCAGTTATTAACACTACATTTTAGAAAGGGCAATGATTACTTGGAGATTGTCCAAAATAGGGCAACTAGAATGGTAAGAACTTTGAGTCCAAACGTAGAAGCATTTAAGAAGAATCTGCGATGATTTTAGAGAGAAAAAGGAGACTGCTAGCTATCTTCAGGTAATTAAAAAGCAGTCATATGCAAAAGTGATTGGAATGATTGCTCTGTTTGCTCCCATTGGGAAAATTATGAACACTGGATGAACTTTATAAACTGGCAAATGTAAGCTATATTTTTTAAAAAAGGCCTTCTTTCAACTAGAACTATTGAAATGAAGATTAGACTGCATTTAACTAGGCAACTCTCCTTCCACTTGAAATTTTCAAGGACTGCATAAAAGCTCTCTGGTATATTGTAGATGACTAAGTGGTATATTGATTTAGTGTTGAACTTGGTTGGATTCTGGAAGATTTGGATTCAAATTTTTCTCAGAATCACAGTTGTGTGGACTTGGGCAAATCACTTCACATTTCTTATCTTCAATTTGCTAATATATAAAATGAGTAGAGTATTGACAACTATCTCATCAGATTTCTGTTAGGATCAAATGTGATAACAAAAGCAAAGAACTTAGAAATATTTAAGAAAAAATATAAATTTCAGTTATTGTTATTATGGAGGGAGATGCTTTTTCACTTATGGTTATTTAGCTATTCATTCAGATTCTGGAATTCTCTGAATTGGGTGGAGTCTATATCCTATATCTATCTAAGGAATCATTTAAGGATGAAACTCATATATTGTGATTGAAGGGATGTCATTTAAGGCATTTCCATTAAAAAATAGCACATCCTTTTTGTTTTCTATTACATGAAATCCATTCTTCCATTAACGTTCAACAACAGAAGGGGTTGAAAGCATCTGAAAACTAAGTGTGGAGTTATTACACACAACCAAGAGAATTCAATTTCAACAGAACCATCATTTTTGAAACCTTATTAGCACCATTTCAAATGTGGAAAAAAAAAAAACACCTTGTCAAAGTTTACACTCTATGCTGGAGCTGCAGACCCTTGGCAAATGTTGCAGTACCATGCCATGAGTTCCTAACAAGCACAATAATTACAAGGATGGCAGAGAGGGAGGAATTCCATTTGCTCTGTTTCAGAAACTTTATGACAGCCATTAAGGGACGATGGGTAAAATAGTATGCTACTTTGACCAAAGGCCTGAAGGCTTTGTTATGAAAATCAGGTCAAAAGACCCAGAAAAAGAAAGGCCTTTGGATGATGACAAATTCTTTTTTGTGTGTGTGTGTGTGTGTGTCATCATCTTAATCACAACAGAAAAATCACTAGACATCTTTTCCAGTGTACCTATGAAAATAAAGTGAATATTCTTCATAAGCACTCCTAAGGAATAACATACTTCAAAGACAGCTTTCAGAGATTAGAATGGGAATTTCCTCTATATCTTTCTCATCATGTGGTTTTCCAGATTCCAAATTTAAGGATGAATATTTCACTTCTTCCTGATATGCCCCATTCTACATTTAGACAATTATCAACATTAACACAAATTTTCTTATATCAAGCCTAGTCCTATTTCTTTATGGATTCCTTCTACTAGTGGCTTTTGGAAATCAGTAAAGGAAATTCAGTTGCTAAGGTATCAAGCAGCTTCTCATATATTTGATGAACTGTAGAGTAGAGCACCTGAGAGTATAGCATATGAAAAGCTAGACTTATAAATCAGAAGACCTATATAAAAATCCAAATTCAGAGATTTATTATCTCTGTGATTCTGAACAAGTCATTTAATTTTTTTAGGCCTCAATTTTTTCATCTGTAAAATGAAAATAAATATATCTTCCTCACAGGACTATTTTAAAGATTCAATTGAATTGAATTGAAATAGGGAGCCAGTTCTGAGAACAAGCTCAGTAGCCCTTCAATCTCTTCCAGACTTTTTTATCTAATATGCCAAAAAAAATCTAACTCTGAAAACTCATTCCATTTCTAAACTTGTCACTTTGAGAAAAAAAAAAAAAAAGCTTTCCTGGTCAGCAATGTCTTCCTTTCTCTTCAGGATGTACTCCTGACTTGACAGAAGTCTCTATGATTGCCCTGTTCAAGTGCCATTCTCTCCTCTTTTTTTTTTTTTTTTTTTTTTTGCTTAGAAGGAAAAAAAAAAAAAACAACTTTTTTGCCCAGCAGTCACTGAGATTATGAACCATCCTTATCCAGGTAAGTTTTCTCCCCATTACCATGTGTGCACTCTCTCCAAGCCTTTTGTTTCTCCAAGTCTTTTGCTTCTTTTTCTAAGAACTTCAGTCCAGTCACACCGTACTTACCTCTGTCCTATTGTTCCATTCAAGATCTGTGTGACAATCCAGAGCATAACTTTCTTCTGTAGCCAGAATTTCTCTATCTATGTTCTCTCATCATGAGAAATAAAGCTCATTAACTGCAAGAACTATTTTATTTGAATTTATATTCTTCTATGTTAGAGCAGTGCTCAGGAGATAGTATTTAATTATCAATTAATTCATTCCAGTTCAAGTGAATGTTATGGAATATTGTTGTTATATAAGAAATGATCAGCAGAATAATTTCAGAAAGGCCTAGAGAGAGTTATATGAACTGAAGCTAAATAAAATGAGCAGAACCAGGACATTATTGTACACTATAACAATGAGATTATAAATTGATCAATTCTGATGGATGTTGCTCTTTTTAACAGTGAGGTGATTCAAGCCAGTTCCAAATAACTCTGATGGAGAGAGCCATCTGCATCCAGACAGACAACTGTGGAGGTGTGAGTGTGGATCATAACATAATATTTTCAATTTTTGTTGTTATCTGCTTGCATTTTGTTTTTGTTCTCATTTTTCCCTTTTTAATCTGATTTTTCTTGTGCAGCATGATAATTATGGAAACATGTATAGAAGAGTTGCCCATGTTTAACATTTGCTATCTAGAGGAGGGAGTGGGGAAAAGAAGGGAAGAAAAAAAAAATTGGAACACAAGGTTTTGTAAGGATGAATGTTGAAAACTATCTATGCATATGTTTTGAGAATAAAAAACTTTAAAATTAAAAAAAAAATCATTCCACGTAAATTGTTTTCTGAACATAGATAAGACATTGTTTTCCTTTTGGGATTTTATTCTGCATTGAATTAAGAAATTTATTTTTGAGTTTTTACAGTTTTATTAACATTCATTTTTATAGTAAGATCTTCATATATTTTCTTTTTGGGGAGATATTTTTTCACTGAGATTCCATATGAATGTTCACACTGCATCTAAACTGAAAGTCTTTTTCTCACAATATGAAGACCATGAATGAGAAGAGAAATTACCCTTAAGTAAAATTCCACAAATACAGGAAACATGTAGCCATAAACTATGCATGCAGATATCCAGATATCTGGAATATACATGTTCACAGCTGACAAATAGAAGCCATTTGTGTAGAGAACATGTATTAGTAATGATGGTTCAGATGACTAGCAATAATCAGGATGCAATGGATGACCTTGGTGTTTTGATATCTAACTAAGTTATTTCAAAACACCTACTTTAGCCACCTACATGGACATTGAAACTAATTGTTCTCAGCAGGCCATACAACCTCACACAAGTCTTCACATGCTTGGAGTAGACATTCCCCAAATTTGCCAGTGTCTTTGAGGTTCATTGGCTACCTTCAACCTGGTTTAGTCTGTTTGCTGAGGAATTTTTTTACCAGAATGTGCCTACTGTACATTCTGCAGCTTCTTGAAGTCATAGGAGAATGTTGGCTAAGGATCTTCCAAAATTGTAGCAGCAGTCCTGAAAATGGCCCTTATACCAGAAATGCTATTACTTTCTTGACATATTTATAGAACCTGTTCTTATGCTCAGATTATTGACATATCTATTGTGTCTGTGTCTTTGTGACCCAATTTGGGATTTTCTTGGCAAATATCTTGAATTAGTGTGTCATTTCCTTCTCCAAATTATTTTAGAGATGAGGAAATTGAGGCAAACAGGTTTAAGTTACTTGCCTAGGGTCTGACAGTTAATAAGTATTTGAGGTCAAATATGATTTGGAAGATGAGTCAGTGTTTCAGACCTGACAGACTTTCCACTGTACCACCAAGTAGTCCCTACTATCAGATAGTGCTCTTTTATTCAGGATTGCATATGCTTCCTTTTTCAAAGTTCAGTGAGTGACCTTAGGTCTATCGTGGATATAACCATGATAGCATCTGTTTTATTTCATAGCCAAGACTGTGAAACACAACATCCATATAAGAATTTCAAGCAAAACTATCTAAGATACTAATGATGCTTACTAGCAGTGGTTTGGGGTCTGGGACTGACCCATGCTTATATGCAGGAAAAAAAAAAAAGATTATTAAAGTAATATTATATAAGCATCTATCAAATAATTGACAATACCAAAAAGTAATTTATGACTTTATCAATAATTTTTCATGTGATGACATAGAAATTGTAACAACATAATAATGATAAAGAAAAATCAGCAGATTAAGAAACAATTGGTAAAGCTATGAATTATTGCAATAATTCTGAAAATTAATGTAAGAAAGATTACTGAATTTTATAACTTTTCATCAATATTGTTTTAATATCAATATTAAAACAATATTTATGGAAATAAATAGAGACTTGGAGTAGACTATAATATAATTAAGTATATTTGTAAGCACTTGAATGCATAGGCTCATTAAAAACATAGTTATTAAAGTTTTTAATAATTAGTTATTAATAGATTGAACTAATATTTAATGGTTTGAAATAAATTTGAAAAGTTATTTTAATGGAATGTCAAAGATATTCTAACTTTCATTCTGTGAGGATTAATCATTTTTATTAATAACTTAGATAAAGGCACAGGCGGAATCATATCAAATCTACTTAACTTCCATAGGTTTAATTGTCATCATTATACAAATATATATGCTATACCACCATCCATAGATCTTTTGCCACCATTCCCTGGTGGCCCTGGCCCCAAGATTTGAGTTTTATATTACCAACTACTACTAAACATTTCAAACTGGGTGCTTTGAAGGTATCTCAAACTCAAAATTTACAAAATTGAACTTATATATCTCTTTTCTCCAAATCCTCCGTCCTTAGAAACGTTCTCATTTCTATAGAAAACATCACCATTTTTCTGTCTCCTAGTTTCATGTCTTTAAGGTTGTATCAAATTCCTAAATTCCCTTCCATCACTTATCAAATCGACTTTAACATCTTTCCATTTTTACCTCTCCAACATATTTCACATGTAAGAGTATCTCTTTCATCACAGAGCTACTATTTTTAGATCAATTATCCATCATTTTTCACCCTCCCTTTTGCAAGACCATCATAAGTGATCTCCTTCCACCTATTCATGCCTCAAGTTTGTCTCTACTCCAGTACAATCTCCATATTACTGCCAAAGCGAATTTTTAAATTAGAAGTGTCCATGTCACACCCCTTTTCAGTTGTTTGTAGTGACTCCCTCCACACTTCTCTTCTTACTCTCTAGGCCAGGAGTCACCTGGCTTGTTTTACTCTACCCTCTAATCCCTGCTCTAAATCTCTCTATACACCAATAGATGGAGCCAGCATAGAGTAGTGGGCAGGGCCATTCTTTCTCCAAGCATATGCTAATAGAGTATTGTCCAATTGGTAATTAGCCTTAAGTGCTTCTTGTCAGAATCTTGGTGCATGAACTCAAGAATTTTAGCCCTTTGCAACTGAGAGTTCTGCATTTTATATGCATAACAGTTGCATTCCACTTAATTCTTACTGTAAAAATAATCTAGTAGGATGTAACTGTTGTAGAATGCAATAGATGCAGATAGACTTTAATAGGAAATTAAGTGAAGACCTGAAGTAATTATAGAAATAATACACATCACTTCCTAACATATGCAGTTAAATTTTAAACTTTGAATTTTGCTTTTTCTTCCCAATAAATCATTTTAAATTTGTAGGATGTCTGATATTGCCAAATATCTAGGTTTATATTAAATGTGAATTGTTTTATATTCATATGCATTGAAGTTTTATTATACAGCACTGTATATTTCAAAAATAAATGGTATAAAATTTAACTATTTTTTACCTCACTCCAAAGGTGCTCCAAGGTTAACTTTTGATTGCCCTATATTACAAAGTCCAATTATAGTCATCAAAATAAAACTTCAGGTTATTTATTCATTCACTTATTGGCAGTAGGCATGACCAATAGAGTTTCCTCAGTGAGTGATCTAAAGCTTATTTGCAACTGAAATTTTGTCTAAGTATAATTAAGTATACAAGGAAAGAGGAAACAATCTAAAAATGAGGAATAGAATATTAGAAACATTCGTTCTAATTTCAAGTACAGGATATTATTTTTTGTTCCTTCCTTCTATTATAGCAAGTTACTGTATACTTAACTACATCATCTTCTTTCTCTTGTTGTAATTCTTTTATGTTTACCAAACACTTTTTCATGTTATATAATTTGGCCTCAGAAGTATATTTGTTTGACAAAGCCTAAACAGGATAGTTAACATTGATTGTCAGAGTGCTAGATATCTTTTTGATAATGTCTATTTTAATTCCCCGAGAAGTAACTAACACAGAGAAATTGGATTGTTGGCTTTAGGATATCAATATTGGGAGGGTACACTAATATATATATATATATATATATATATATATATATGTGTATATACATATACACATATATATATATATATACCTTCATAGAGGCAACTACATAGTATCATGAATAGAACACTAGGTTTGAAGTCAAGAAAACCCGAGTATAAATTCAGCCTCACATCCTTAATAATTATGTGACCCTGGACAAGGTAGAGATAGCATGTGTCTAAGTTAACTCATTTGTAGGGAGGGAAAAAAGTAAAATAATTTTTTTTTTCTAACTGTCATGGTTTTTATGAGGATAAAATGAAATATTTCTGATATGGTTAGCCAACAGTTCCTAACATATAGTAGGGACTTAATCAAGACTTATTTCCTTCTTCTTTTCATAAATAAAAGCAATTGTGTTTTATATTTATTCAGCAAGAATAAGTTAAATTTGGAAATCACAAAATGATACCAAGTCTTCCTCCTCTTCCAGTGGCACAGGTAAGAAGCATCCTGGTAACATAGTGGATAAAATGCTTCATTCACACTGACTTCAGAGTCAGGAAAAACTGAGTTAAAATACACCCTATATTACCTCGGGTAGGTCAAGTAATCTTTGCCTCCCTCAGTTTAACTATAAAATTAAAATTAAATAACTCCTAGTTACATGGGTTATTGTGAGGAATAAGTAACATAATATTTGTAACCAAGCTTATCACAATGTCTAGCACATAATAAACACATACTAAATGATTGTTTCCTTCCTTGCACCTTCTTCTTTTCACCCTCCAGGAGGAGTTTTCCAGTATTTTATTTATTCTTATCCCCTTTGCCATGACATCTCCCCTCTAGGACTTAACCATTATATTGAATTAAAGTACTTTTTTCAGTCATTTTTGTTGCTACTGTGATGGTGGTAGTTGTTGCCATAGATACATGTTATGGTATCAAGCACCAGAATTTCAAGTTACAACTTTCATAAATGTGTGATTAAAATGATTCACACGATCCAGATTCAAATGCTTGCATTGTAATATAATATTTTTATGTAGATGAACTCCTTTTCCTCCCTCTACTCCAAATATAATAGTGTTCCTCACAGAAGGCAGGCATGAAGTATTGAAAGAAAGCTTAAAGAACCAATTACTGCTCCACTTCCATTCCCTTTGATAGTAAAAACAAAATACATGAGTATTTGCTATATCTCCTTTCTACCTTCTCTCTCTCTCTTTCTCTCTCTTTGTGTGGGTGTATCTCTCTCTCTTTTGTTGCTCTCTCTGTCTCTCACATCTATAATCTATATATATATATATATATACACACATATACAATATATACCTGTATATATGTTTACATACATATATAAAATGATAAATATAAATTTATCTGTATCTTCTGTTTTCCCATTATTTTAATTTCTGAATATATTATTTTCCCTTGGCTACCCAGTCATACATCACTTATACCAGAAAAGAAAAAGTAAATTCAGCAAAACTAATCAACAACATAACAACATTTGAAAGATTCTGTTTCCAATGCCCCTCTCTCCCACCTCTTATAAGACATGAGGAAGATAAAATTTAAGTAGAAAAAGTGGTTTTTTGACAGTATGAGATGATTTGACAAACTCTATCTCACTACTTCAAAAAAAATGACACAAATGAATTCCTTGTCAGCTTCTTAACAATTGGCTATTGTTCCCTCATGTGAAGGCCACCAAGCTAAATTTTGACTCCAGAAAATTTTCATTGAGCTTTGTAGTCACTTCATTAATGAGAATTTGCCTTGACAGAGGACTTTTGGCTTTTTCTGGACAAAAGACAATAGATACCTAAAAGACCACTAAAACCTAGAAACTTATCCTGGCAATTAGTAGGGACTACAGAATAAATCTTACTATCTGGCAATAGTTTCTCAAAGCAATGAGAAACTAAAGAAGAATAAACAGTAAATTGAGGACATAGCTAGAAATATGCAAAGACTTTTAGATAGGGAATTTAGTTTTTTTCATGTGTCTATTTGGGGTTCTTTTTTTATATTTTTATCAAAGTTTTTCTTTTTTGAGATAATGAGAAACATTTGAAATTCTGCAAGCATTTACTAATTGGGAAGTGCATTTTCTTTTCTTTTAAATAAAAATAAATTGTAGTAGTTGTCTCATAAAACTTTTGAAAATGATCAAATGATTTAAAGTATATAAAGCATTATCATATATTTAAGGTTATCTGTAATATCACTCAACTTGCTTGTTCCTCTAACAATGTAGATTATACTCTACCTAAATCAATTGATCCCCTATATCCTCTCATAAATTCCACAAGGACGTATCCTCATCTGAATTATGGAAGAAGAAGGAATATGAATTTAAATACACATCTATGGTGTGCTAGACCCTTTAACAGATATATTATTTCATTTGGTCATCATAACAATCTTGTGAAGTCAATGTCATTATTATTTTCCTTTTACAAACTGAGACAAAGAGAGATTATGTGATTTGCTCAGGCTCCAATAGAAAATGTCTGAGGTGGGTTGAACTCAGATCTTCCCGACTCCACTGTTCCACCTCCCTGCCTATGTTTGCCAGTAATATTTCTCATTTTTTCCTATTATTTCCTATTATTAGGAGAACATTAGAAGAATTTTCCTGTCCTATAACTGACCATTCATCATCTATTTCTATCACATATTTCCTGGATATACTATTTTAGTCCTTTTTTAGTCCTTTTCTGTTTAAGCTGCATATTATAGCTTTTCAAACACATCATGAATTTATGCTTTATTCTATATATGTTATTCATTTAAATTTTTTAGACAATATTGTGCTCTAGATTGTATATTTGTACAATGGTACATGTATAATATTGTTCTTAAAAAGATGGTCTGTTGGGTACTGTGGATAGAGCACCAGCCCTAAAGCTAGGAAGAGCTAAGTTCAAATCTGACCTCAGACACTTAATACTTCTTACCTGTGTGACCTTGGGCAAGTCACTTAACCTCAATTGCCTTAGAGGGGAGAAAAAGATGGTCTGTTTCTGGAAGAAAAGTCACCTCATTAAACAACATTTTTCAAAGGTAAACTAGGATTCTTTTCCTTATATTCAATTCTGGACTTACCTTGCTCTCTGAAAAATACAGATAAGTTGTGAAGAGTTCTAAAAATCATAGATCATACATCATTCAATCAACCCTCAGTCTCTTGTAACAGCTAAACAGATCTCACAGTAAAACTACTCATATTGATACGTCCTCTAAGAAATTCAAACATTCTAAACCATTTCTGCACTCAAAAATATTCTGTATCATTTCACCAGCTATGTGTACTCTTCTTTTGATAAACATCTTAAAGAACAAATGCTAACATATTTCCATCCCAATACAAGTCAAAATCTGGGCAGTAGATTTTCTTCACCCACTTGCCCTTTACTTTGTAGGTTGTTAAGACAAATTCTCTTGAGTGGTTAATGATCTCTTACAAGATCCTCTGAAATTATTTCAAGATGAATGGAAAGAGTAAAGTGTTATTTGCCAAAAGGAGAATATAAAGAAATTAAAAATAACAGGGAATCTCTTGTTAACATTATTTACACACTAGTATTCAACCATAAAATAGCGAAAAATAAGTATGAATACTTCTCTTCTTTTAATTTTGCATTTGGTATTTATCTTATATTACGAAGATCATAGAACAAGGTATATTTGTTTCTATGTCTTTCAACATATTTTGAGAAATTTCAATACATGAATGATAAAAACATCATTGAAAGAGAATCTTTATGACTATGTTTGGCTTTCTTGAATTTTTGATCAAATTTAAAAACAAGACAAGCTGGATATTGTATTCTTTATATTTTTAATTACATTATAGTAAAAACATAGTCCATTTTAGGATATCACTTGTGGAAATTTCTCTATTTCCTATCTGTATCTTTTAGAAATGCCTTTGACATATTGATGGGGGTGAACCCTGAAACTGTCCCCCTTGACTTTTTTTGGGAAGCAATGGGGGTGAACTGAAACTGAGTCCCCTTTGATCTGTAAAAGAAGACAGATCTGGGAAAGCATATGTTCCCAAAAAAGTTAAATGGCTTCATTCAATTGGAGAGCTTGGTCAAGTCACCCTCTCTTGATCTTCTGGGTCCTTTTCAAGAAATTCCATGCTCTGGGAAAAAACCTTCAAAATGTTTTGTTTTGTTTTGTTTTGTTTTGTTTTGTTTTTTGTTTTGTTTTGTTTTTCAGTTGGAGATCTGAGCTTGTTGAGTGGTTTGAAAGATAAGTATGTAGGCCTGGAGGCATTGACTCTTTTTTTAACTGGAACCAAGCCTTAGACTGCCAATAAAAAGACAACTTTGAACCCCAAATCTTTGCAGAAGTTTGAAATAGGATTATGTTTTTCCAAGGGACCTCTCTTCTTGACACAGCTGCCTACCAGGACTCTTGCGCATTGTGAAGACATTTTCTTCTCAGTGATAACCTTTGTTATTTCTTTCCCAGGACCTCTTCTCACTGAGGAGTCTGTCTTCCTAGCAAAGCTGGCTTCTTAGTGCCAATAAATATCTCTTTTGCCATTCAGACTTTTTGGGTTCATGAATTCTTTCCTGTTGGACCTGTGTCTCCAAGCAGAGGGGATTCTCACATCAATTCTCTACCACTAGACCCACATCAATATGAAATAAGTATCATTAAATTTTGCAAAAGTGGAAATGTCAATTGCCCAAAATACTTTTTGGTCTCCATTCTGCCTCTGCATCAGCTTAACTTGTCCTTATAACTATAGGTCTTAGTTTCACAGAAACTAAAGTCTATTATTTGGCCACATCTCTCTCAAAATCTTTTTTTATTTTCATTGAAAATACTTCTTTTCCTCTAATTTCCATTTTTATATTACTATTTATGCAAAATTAGCCACCATTTTATCATAAACACAAAGTATTCACTTATCCATCATAATAATAACAAATCTCACAATTACTCAGTATAAAGAAAATGGAAAACATCAGTATTTAATAGTCAATTCATAAATCTGTAACATTCTCACAACTATATTCAATGTCTGTGAAGGAGAGTAGACACAAACACTTGTCAAATCCCATCACATGAAGGAGGAAAATCAATGTGTTCAAGTCACCTGTATACTGAAGTTAATAACATTCTTAGTCCCTTCAAGAAATAGGTACACATAAAGGCCCTCTACCCCATAATTGATCTTTACTCTCCTGATTAAAAAAAAAAAAATCCATTCTTCCACTCTCAAACTGATGAAATTGTAACTAGCTATTTTAATGTAAAATCACCTAAACAGTACTCTGGGAGTTGCTTTGTTATGATAATAACAAGAAATTTGCTTCATACTAAAGAAATTAAAACATTTCTTTTTTCTAAGGTTGACTCTCTGGACAATGAATACAATTTCATCCACTTTTTCATTCAAGTTTCTCTTATCAACCAGTTTTTCTCACAGAGAACAATGTTAAAGTTCAATGTATATACCTCCATTCTCTTCCTCTTAAATCAGATAGGGCAGAACAGATCAACCAGGCACTTAGCATTTTCACTAAACTTCAACTATAGATGGTGCTGAAATGCAGTAGCAGAAACTTGGACAGAGTTCAGTTCTCCTCCAATTGACAAGTTCCTTCAACCAATCTACAACATGGTATTTCTTTTCCAATCATTAAGTTTTCAAATACAACAACTGAAGCCTTCCTATCAGCCTGCTGCTCTTTTTGGCAGTTTTGCTTTTGACTGCTGCTCTTCTGAAATGTTCCAGTTTCTTTTTAACTCTTCTACTGGCTTCCTTGCTGCTTCTAATAGTTCAAAATCAGAACCTTCTAGTGGTCAGTGATTCTGATTTTTCTTATAAAATAAATTCTAAAATCCATTATTGATAATAAAAAGTTTTTAATTTAATGTTGTTACAATTGCCAATTACTTGATTTACTATTTAGTGGATCTTAATCTCTCTTATTTTAAAATCAAGCACAAGCAAATAAACTGACCAGTACTATGCATTGTAGTTGCAGTCATATCTCTTTTTTCAATTAGTTTCTTTTAGTTCTCTTGGTTGTTGTTGTTGTTGTTGTTGTTTTTAATATCTGTCATATACATTTAAAACAAAATTGTGTTTCTTCACCCATTGATCATTCAGGTCATATGCACTGTTTTCTTAGTCCATTCTTCCCATCATTCATACTCCTCACATGTTAAAGAGACTATACCTTAAGAACTTTTAAAAAATGTTCTTTTGGTTGGCTTGTTAGGAAATTAATAAAGTCCAATATTTAGCAGCACAGGCTGGCAGATGGCTTCAGAGATAGTACTCTTCCTATGAAAGAAACATTATTCCATATCCATGGAGAACATCTCTAGATGGTCATATATCGAGCAAAGCCACAATTGACCTATCCTTTTTACAACTCTGGTATTTGTCTTTCTACTTTCAAGTCATGCTCACTATGGTAGAATTCAAATTTTTATCCATATTTTCCCCCCCTACTAATGTTTTTCTCTGATGCTTACTTATTGAGATGATGATTTTCAGTTTTTAATGCTGTAATAATAGATTACAAATTCTGGCATGTGCCATCAAACTGGAAAAACTTTACACATAAGTTCAGTCATGGACTATCTATGGTAATAGAATTATCTCCAAATTTTTCATAGACTATTCCCATGGATAACTGCTTAATTCCCTTGGTTTTTCTTTTTCTTCTTTTTTCAAATGTCAGAATGTTATGAAACTTCTTAGAGAAGGCCTATCTTGATTACAGGATTGTTTTTTCCCCTCCCCACCAAAATATTTCATATGTTGTCTTACTTATATATGTGCAAATTGTCCCTCTGCATAAAATACAAATTCCATTAAAGAAGAAACTAATTATTTTTGATATTTTTATTCAAAGCACCTAAGACAGGGCTTAGAATTTGATTGTTATAATAATGAATAACAAATGCTTATCAAATTAATGCATAAGTCCTGGCTAATTTTAGTAATGATAACCAGAAATCATATTTTTTGGAGGTAGACTTACTATTCACAGCATACTATTTAGTAAGACTTAGAGGTGCTCTGATTGAAATGGGTGAATAACACCACCAATGAAATTACATATTTTTTGGATAGTATCATAAGTATAAATAGGTCTATTCTATTCTGTACAACAAATTACATTATAACATTGTTTTCCTTTGTAATTTTTGAATAGTCTTTGCATAAAATAAATAATTATTTTCTCAGATCTATAAAATATTAATACACTACAGCTTTAGTGATGAGGAATAAATTTGGACATTTTATAACCCTTTTGGAAAAGAGGCAACTAAGGCCCAGAAAAATGAATGTGACTTATCCGAAGTCTAACAGAATTTAAAGGCAGAGCTGGAACAAAAGCCCACTTGTCCTTAATTAATTCTATTTTTTTCTACTAAATCATCCTGCCATATAAAGAATCTTAAACACTCACTTAAAGAATAATCTTCCTTTTGCAATGTACATTTAATGGTCCCCCACAAATTTTATAAAATAATTCAGTAAAATAGATGATCAGTCTTTACAAACTAATTAAAAACACATATACTATATATGAAAATATGACCCACTGTTAATATTTCTTTCAATTGGAGTTCTAACTGATTCTGTGGAATTGAAATATTGAAATAGTCACATGAATGACAATTTATTCAACTATTGAATAGAAGCTACTAGTGGGTAAAATGCTAGTGGAAAAATACAATCTCTTGTTAGGGGCAATAGTGATGTAACTTATTTAAGTTTAAATTCAACCTTAGATATTTATCCCATCAAATGACTTAATCTTGTCTGCCTCAATTTCCTCTTTATAAGCAATAATATATGTCATAATATAACTCATAATATTAACACCCACTTCACAAGATTATTGTTGTTTGTGTATGTGAAGATCAAAAAAAAAAAAAAAGAATATTTGTAAAATACTTAGCGCAATACTTGATATATAGGTGCTTAAGAAAAAGGCTATTTTTTTCTTTCAATATTTAGCCAGTAAGTTGGTATAGCACAGTATAAATTTATCCCTTCTTTTAATGAACTGTTGTGTATTAACCCTGCTGTAGGCTCTTAGGAACTATATTTTGTTGAATGACATGCTGAGGAAATAGTATAGTACTGTGGACAAAACAAAACAAAACAAAACAAACCACAAAACAACCACAAAAACCAAATAGAATTTGAAGAAGATCTGGGTTCAATACTTTTGTCACTAATTTTGTGACCCTGGGTAAGCCATTTAGCCTCTCTAGACCTCAATGTCTCCGTTTGTAAAAGTAAGGGTTGTAAGTATTCAATTTTCAAGCTCTCACCATATAACATAGTACAATAAAGGACCAAATATGTTCTCATACATTTTAGTCTGAAAAGTTCAGACAGTACAATCAAAATGAGTATCAGATGAAGGAATTGGAAATCATTAGCCTGGAAAAAAAGATTTTATGGTGTAGAGGGTCACAGATAGTGGGGAGATTGTGGGTGAGGTATAAGACCTTTCAGCCCAGCGGGAACCTGCTAACGATGTCTGATTCAGCTCCCCATCTCCCCCAAGGGCTCTTGGCCTTCCAGAGAACTCAGAGGACAGTGACAATCTGTGTTGTGATTGAAGCAGAGTGATACCAAGTGGAAGAGTGATACCAGATGGCAAACTACATACAATAGCAAGTTGTTTATGTGGTCCCATGTGTGCAATATATACTTGGGGCATGCCCATTGTTTTTGTTAGATAAGAGTATGAGAGTATAAAAGGAGAAAAGATCTTCTAATAAATGGAATCCATTTTTCCACCATCCACAGGAGTTCTACCTCATCACTTCTCTACTAACATGATATATTTTAATCACTCTGGTGTCGAGGCTCTAGATAGCAACAATACATTTCGTTACCCCAACTTGGGGGCTCTAGAAAGCAGGCCACAACATTATGGTATAAATAGAGCTTTATTTGAGTATTGAGATAAGGGTTTTTAATCATTTTATCATATCGTCAACTGTTTAAGTAGAATGATAAAACCTACAGATTCCTCAAAATGATATTTTAAAATAAATAAAATAAAATATGAAGAATTACATTAAAAGCCAATTAAAATGAAATTGGAATGTACTTATGCATTTTTCTTTAAGTCCATATGCCCAATATTGAAGTCCTAAAGAGGGTAATCATATGAAATAGAGATTGCATTTAATTTTTTTTTGGACTCAGAGGGCAAAATTCAGAGCGGGGACAGAGTGCTACAGAAAGGCAGCTTTAGGCAAAATATAAATAAATATTTCCTAATAATTAGAAGCAACTAAAAGGGGAGCAGACTGATTCACATTTCCCTGGAGGCCTTCAAACCAAGGTTGTAGAGCTAATTTTCAGTTTAAAATCACTTTGATTTTAATGTAGTAGAAAGTATAGAGAAGACATTAGAAATGTCATCTCTATTGATAACAATTAACATGAGCACAAATCACTTCATTTTCATGACCCATAGTTTCTGCACTTGTAAAATGATCTAATCAGTCTTTAAGAACCTATCCTAACTCTAGCAGTCTATAAGTTTGTGGTTCTCTTTTTCTAGCATTCTCTTTACTCAGGTATAGGTCTCTGTGTGAACAGCTGGTAATCACCTGGTATATTCAATTAGTGTCAGCAAGCAACTCACACATCTTGTTATCCCTGAAACTCAGCCTTTCCTTCCTATTTCCCTTCTATTCACATCCCAATATTTTTTAGTATAGAAAGGCGTACTAGCTGATCATGACTGAAAGCACCAAGCTATCTGCATTTTGAAGACACAATATATTAAGAAAATGAATAACTTACTTTCTTCAAGGAGATACTTAACACATGCACCTCAAGTCCCTAAGGACCTTACTCTCCCCCAGGAAATGAGATTCAAGTGACATTAAACAAGGATATGACAGCAACTGTGAATGAAATTGAGATTAATAAAAGAACAGCTCCTCATGTTCTAACCCCAGAGACCCTTCAAAAAAGCAAAAATAGATTAATTATGGCCAGGTTTTCAGAGATTTTACTTAACTTTCCCTCCTTCAGCTTTCTGGTAACTTAACTGAAAAAAAAAAGGAAAAGGGAAAAAGATTAAATTAGGATATTCTTTTATATGATAATGCTACTTTGTGATACACAGAGAGTCTGAGGAAAAGGAACTGAAACAACAGTTGGAAGACTGTTCACTTTGTAGTTAGCACTTACTAAAATAAACTAAGAGAATGCAATATTTGTGAACAATACATCTCTATTGGATTAATCTGTTTCATTTGAAATCTTTTTAATCTAAAGAAATGTCAATATTCTATTATTAGAGGAAGAAATGAAAGAGAGAATGAAGAGAGGGAGGGAAGGAAGAAGAAAAGAAAGAAAGAAAGAGAAGAAAAGAGAGAAAGAAGAAAGTAAGAGAGAGAGAGAAAGAGAGAGGGATTGAAGGATGGAGAGAGGAACAGAGGGAGGAAAGAAGAAAAGAAGGATGCATGCAAAGAAGGAGGGAAAGAAGGAAGGAAGGGTGGATAGAAGGAAGGAGAGAAAGAAGGAAGAAATGATTAAGGAAAAAAAGAAGCATTTAATAACTAAAAATATATAAAATTACTTTCTTCCTATTTAACTTCTATTCCTCATTTGTCCCTTTCTTTTTTTCTTTCTAGTTTTCTTCTGTCATCATTTTACTCCTATGCCCTTTCTCATTCACTCACAACTCTCTACCTGTCTCCTTTTTTTTTCTCCATTGCTCTCCCTGTTTTTTTGTAGGTGCCTGTCTTGCTTCTTTCTCAACACTTTTGCTACTTTCCTTCTACTTATCAACATTTTTAAAATTTCTTTACTTCATTACCTTCTTCAACATTACTTATCAGAAATGCAGGAATAATAGGATGAAAAGATTGATTTTTCTGCTGCTAGGATAGGAGTTCATCCAATAACTGAGGGCAAATATGTATAGTTGCAAATATGAGAAATAGATTAGCATCAGGAAGGTACAATAATTAACGGATAGATGTTTCTGAATCCATATAGACCACAAAAACAAGGAAAACTATTCCCTGGCTAAAATGTCTTCCTGATAGCTGATTGTTGTGGTACCCCTTGTGTGTTCTATTTAACTTCTACTTGTAGGTAATATGGAAACCTAAGCATTGGGACTGATCCAAACTCATTGATAGGTATATCAATAGCTTTTAAATACGTGCTTTCTATGTTGTGCGAACTCTCTCTCCCAATAAAGATACCAAACATCCTTGTTTTAATATCATGTAAAGGTCTTTTCAGTAACTGCTCTTAAGTCTCTCTTTACTGATCCAATGAATTTGAAGGTTTTCTCCTGATTTTTTTTATTTTTTGATTGATACCTAAACAATATCCAGATTTTCCATCTGTTGTCACAAATTCTTACTAAATTATCAGTCCACTCCTCCTTTGTTAAAATGTGTAAATTAATTTTTGACAATACTCAGTGTGGTACATGTATGCCCATTTCTTATTTCTCTTCATTTTCCTATGATTAGCTGATCACAGAATTTGAAATCACAATATTATTGCAATACTGGGAGGGATAATGATGTAAAAATAGGAACTTATGCAGAAGCAATTGCTTAAGATAATTGAGAGTATAAGGAAATTTCCAAAATGTGAATCATGTAAATTTCCACATAGACATTTCCTTAGATAGATGAGTAATATAATTTGTTGATTCTTCTTATTCTTCATTATTTATATCTATTTTATCCTTAATTTTTGTGTGCTATTACTGATTTGTATGATGAAGTATTTCAATCCTTATTTTGAATAATTCACACTACAGACAGTTTTGTGAAGGATCCTACTGTCTTATTTCAATTTTATCGACTAGAGATGATAGCTAGTCCAGTACTTGGAATTTAAAAGGTCCTCATCTGGATTCTTTTTTGTTTTGTTTTATATATAAATACTATTAAAAAAAAAAAAAACAACAACAGAATAGGCACAGTGGATAGAATCCTCCTAATGTCACTTAACCTCAGTTGTCTCAGCAAAAAAGAAAAGAAAAGAAATTTTAAAAAGAATAAAAAAAAAAAAAACACACACACACACACAGAAGGAATACAACAGAATAAAACATAACAAAAAAGAATGTTGTTGTGTGCCTAGCAAAACATTAGGGAGGATTCAAAATATATAACAATGAATTACAATTTCAAGAAAGTATATATATTAGTAGAAGAAATATCCATGGGTATCCATCTTTTCTTCCTTGTAATTTTTTTTGTTCTCTTCTGCACACTCTTTTTTTTTTTACTTTATTCTTTCTTCCCTTGCATCTTCTCCTCCTGTAATCAGGTTATAGTTAAGAAAAAAATATATTTGTGTACATATATAGATATATTCATACACATACATATACATACCCACCCATACACATACATGCACATACTTTCCTATCCCTTATGACTCTTTGTTTTAATTCTGCTCCTTAATTTGACTTGATATTATTTAACCTCCCCCCACACATGGATACCTTGCTTGTCTTCTTTCCTTGTTCTTAGCTATCCATTTGCTCATCCCTTCCCTCTATTTCTTTATAGATTTTGTAGGGGACTATACCTTTTATAGTAGATATGTAATGTTGTCTATTTAACTTTCTCTACAAGCCCTTTTCCCCTCTCTAATGCCTATTCTTCTGCACCTCATTTGTATAATATAATTACTATTTTTACCTTAACTCTGTCCAATCTTTCTTTTAAGTTACCCTGTTGCTGATGTGAATCTTAAACATATGGTCTACAATTTCCCCTATTAAAACAAAACAATACAAAACAACAACAACAACAACAACAACAAAAAAAAAAACAGTTCATTCATATTAAGTTTTTTGAAATTAATCTTTGATGATAGCTCATATATATTAAATTTTCTATTGAGTTGATAGAAAGTCCTGAAAATCTGCAAATTCATTGAATGTCTATATTTTCTCATTCAATAGTTTGGATAATTTTTCTGGATGTGATATTTTTGGCTGCAGACTTAGTTCTTTTGAATATTAGTAGATATGATTCTGGAACCAATACTCTTTTATTGTGGCTTCTGTTAAGTCCTATACAATTCTAATTGTAGCTCCAACACATTCACATTGTTTGTTTGTTTTTTCTTGTTTCTTGAAAAATGTTCTCTTTGATCTGAGGTTTCAAATTTGGCAATAATATTTCTTTGTTTCCTATAAAGAATTTCTTTGAAGTGGTGATTATTGGATTTTTCTATTTCTATTTGTTCCTCATGTTCCATCACTCTAGGACAATTTTCTTGGATTATTGATTGCATTATTGTGTCAAGGTTCCTTTTTTTGGTCACAACTTTCAGGTAGTCAACTATTCTTATATTTTCTCTTCTTGATCTGTTCTCCATCGAAATCTATTGTTTTTTTATTATAAGCTGTTTCACATTCTGTTCTATTTTTTCATTCTTTATAATATGTTTTATAATTTCTTGGTCTCTCATAACTTCACTGGTTTCCCCTTCCCCAATTCTAATTTTTAAAGAGTTCTTTTCATCTTTAAGACTGTATCTCCTTTTCTAGTTAGTCAACATTTTTCCATAATCTTGTTTTTATTGATTTTTTTTTTTTTTTAGTTTTCCCTCAATATCTTTCATTTTATTTTTAAATTCTTTTTGAAGTTCTAGAAATTCTCCCTAAGCAGGGAGCCATTTAATGGTAATGTTTGGGGTAGAAGCTTTTTTTATATATCGTTGTTCTTCTCTGAAGATGAACCCGTTTCCCAGTTCCCATAGTAAGTTTTTATAGTTGGTTTCTTTCTTCTTTGCTGGTTCATTTTTTAAAAATAAGAAGTATTACATGAGCTGATGCTAAGTGAAATGAGCAGAACCAGGAGATCATTATATACCTCAACAACAATACTGTTTGAGGATGTGTTCTGATGGAAGTGGACCTCTTTGATAAAGAGAGCCTTAATTGATCAAAGATGGACAGAAGCAGCTACACCCAAAGAAAGAACACTGGGAAATGAATATAAACTGCTTGCATTTTTGTTTTTCTTCTCGGGTTATTTATACCTTCTGAATCCAATTCTCCCTGTGCAACAAGAGAACTGTTCAGTTCTGCACACATATATTGTATCTGGGATACACTGCAACATATTTAACATGTAAAGGACTGCTTGCCATTTGGGGGAGGGGGTGGAGGGGGGAGGGTAAAAATCGGAACAGAAGTGAATGCAAGGGATAATGCTGTAAAAAATTACCCTGGCATGGGTTCTGTCAATAAAAAGTTATTTTAAAAAATAAGAAGTATTAGTATAAGCACCTCTAATTGTAGAGTGAGGGGATGGTGCCTCAAACTACTTTTCAGCTCCCTTATGAGTAAGACCAGGTGAAGTTTTCTCAAAAAGTCTATGAGACAGAATAGATCAGACCCTACAGTTAAGTCACATGATCCCTATTCCCAGAGGTCCGCAGGTTACAGGAAGTCACATGATCTTTAGGCCTAAAGGTCTCTAAAGGTCAGACCCTAGGTCAGCTTCAGAAAGTGACAGGAAGTGACCCACAGGAAACAGATAACAATAATAGTTACTTCCTTTTTAGTCCATCCAATGAAAAGACTTGGGTCTTTGCTATTTAACCAGTTTTATTACTTCCTGTTTGTGGGGTCAGGTACATGCTGGGAGCTGAGATGCCTCCCGGGTTTGCTTACGCCTCTCCCTGCAGGGACTAAATAAATGCTTTCTCTTTGTACCTGAAGATGTCTCTAGTTAATTGGGGAAGAGGGTCTAGCACCTGCCCCACACACCTATGACCTGGAACCACAAACGAAGAGATTCGCCCCCTCCCTTCTGCAAATGCCCTGGCCAGGCAGTGTCCCTGCCCCACTGCCTCTGCCCTCCACAGGTGCCGATTCCTTCTTGCCCGGGACTGTCACTGCAGCACAGCTGGGCCTGGCATTCCTAATCAGCTGAGGTGCTCTCAGTATTCCGAAACTCAGATCCTCGACTCCCATTGCGTCCAGGAGTTGAAAGTTTCCGTAGTTCCTGCTGAGACTCCAACCAAACCCCCTAACCCCTGAATTCCACTTGGCGGTTCTGAGGAGCCAGCCTGGAGGTGTTTCTACTTCACATTGGTTCATCCTGGCTTTAGGGGCTTTCTTGGGCTCTTCTTGAGTGCTAGCAGGACCCCTGCTGTGCCCCAAGTCTTTTTAATTCTTCACCAGTCTATATTCCCCTTGATAATGCAAATTTGTTCTGTTTGAGAGGGAAATCTGGAGAGCTTGAAATTTACTGAACTATTCAGCCATCTTCCCAAAATCCCCCCATTCTTCATCTGAGTACTCAACAATAAGTGTGAATATTTCTGGCATGGAACATTTTAGAGTATAATCAGGGATAGAGGGGAGTTTTGAAATGTAGAAAGAATTCAATACTATATTCGAATCAGTCTTTGATCTCTTTATTGTTACAGCAATTACTTAAGCATTGGGCAAATTCACAATCCTTTCCTTTCATAATAATTGTAGTTATCAGTGGTTTCATATCAATTTTAAATGAAGTGTCTATTGCATACTGTAGATATTGGTCCTGAACCTTGTTTTCTTTACCTTTTATCAATGAGAAGCAGTAGAACATAGTAGATGTAAAGTTGTTCTAGAATGCAGGAACACATGAGTTTAAATTCTAACTCAGAGACATTAAAAAAAAAAAAACTGGGGTTAATGGATAGTAATTTTAATATGAGTCCGTTGTGTGATAATAATTGTCCTCCACCTATTGCCAAAGTCATTGAGAATAGTAAACTATTCTTTATAATTAAGATTAACTTTTTTCATAGTCTTTCATTCAACATCAGGTTCCAGGACATCTGGAATTTAGATTTTGTTTTATTTTTTACATTTTATCCTGGGGCAAAAGAATAGAAAAGTGATAGTCTTGAGTATTCAGAGAAAACTAGTACTTCCTGTGTGAGGATTAGCAGAACCCTTTTTAAGATTGTTCACCCATCTATCTTATTCACCTTCATGCAACTGTCACTTGTGACTGCAAGAAGCTGCAACATGGGCACTGGCCATAGCCTGGCAAATCATCTCATTAGGTGGGATAAACCAAGCCAAGGGTAACAAACAGACCTCAAAATATTGGTTACTTGGGGATATCTATCCCAAGCATGGGAAAACTGTCTCTGTCAAAATGAGTGGATGAAAACAATTTTGTCCCACAGTCTTGAAGGCAGCTGAAGCAGATGCTATGGAATGATTAGAGCTAGGTCAAGTACTGAAAACACCAATGTCATCCACTTCATCCCAGGCTGCTGTCAATCATCTTGACTTTTGTACTGTCATTGGACTCTGATGAATCAGGAAGAGAGTGAGATTAATAGTTTAGTACAATGCTGCCTCACTTAAATCCAATCCACATGCAAGTCAAGACATTACCTGTGGTGTCATTGTTCCTCTTCCAAAATGAAGGATGAGCTTCAACAAGCTTCCTCAAAACATGGTGAAGAATTATGTTTATGTCTAAGTACCCCAGTTTAGGAAGGACATTGATAATCTGAGGAGCATCCATAGGAAGTCAATCAAAGTGCTGCAAAAGTCCATAGTATATGAGGACTGACTGATTTAACTAGGGATTCAAAGATGGGTTGATAGGGAGAGAGAAAGATTAGCTCTCCTGCTGTCATCAGTACTTGAAAGATTAAAAGAAGCAAAACAAATTGTTTTATTTGTGCTAAAGGGAAAGAATTAGATGAAAAGGGTAGACATTTCAATGAGGCCAACATAGATATAATGTAAGAAAATACTTCATCTCAATGGCAGGTATCCCAAATTGGAATGGACTTCCTGAGATGGTGTGTTTTATTTTGATATAAGTCTTCAAGCAATAACTTAATGACTACTTGCTAAATTTGTTGTAGGTAGGGTGATGATGATAATGATTAATGACAATCATGGTACTGGCAGGGGCAGCTAAGTGGTTCAGTGGATGGAGCACCAGCCTTGAAGTCAGGAGGAACTGAGTTCAAATCTGGTCTCTGACATGTAGCACTTCCTAGCTATGGGACCCTGGGCAAGTCACATCCCCAAATGACTCAGCCTAATAATAATAATAATAATAATAATAACAATAGTAGTGTTGGTGGTAGCAGTGGTGAGAATTAGTAGTAGTAGTAGGTAGATGTGGAGAAGAAAAAGAATAAAGCAATAATAGTAGCACTATTGGCAGTGGCACCAGCTAAAAGAATACTAGTAGTAGTATGGTTTGAAACAGATAACACAACATATATAAAAGGTGTTGAAACACAACAGATAAAATATAAGGCCAATGAATCCATTGCCTATGTAACCCATCATCAAATTATATGCATCTTATCTAATTCTGAAATCACACTCCTTATTCTGAATTCATCTTTAATTTTCATCAGGAACCTTGTGACCTTATATAAAATAAATCTAGGGTTCATGAACTCTGTGTTTACATACACACATACCACACACACACATAAATAAATATATATATATATATATATGTATATGTATATATATATATATATGTATATGTATATATACATATATATATACACACACACATATATATGTATATAATATATACACATACTAATAAAATGCCTATACAAATATGCATATACAGAAATATACATATATAAATATAATACAGATTGTATATATGTAAATGTACACACATATAAATATATTTATAAATACATGTATGTGTATTTATATATACACATATACAAATGAACTATATATTTGTCTCTGTGTATGTATGTGTACATGTATTTAATTGTATGTGTTTATGCATATAATGAGTGTATATATAGATCATTGGATTTCAATGTACTTAATTTTTTGTAACTTTATGTGTTTGAATTTAAAAACTTTATAATGAGAAAGGGTCCATAGGTTTCACCAAACTAGTAAAGGATTAAATCCTCAGTCTCAGTTTCCCCATCTGGCAAATGCAGTTAATGATGCTTACATTACATATCTCACAGGATAAATCTTAAAGTAATAGAGAAATAAGTTATTACCTAAAATGATAGAGAAATGAGAGATTATTTTCTAACGAAAACATTTGGTGTTCTCCTCTAAGGCACAAAGGCTGTACAAGTTCTTTCTATACATAACTGCACCCAGTTAAGGCTCATTAGATAATTTATGATTCTTTAACCTCATTTGCTATTAGTCAGCAATGATTCATCTTTCCTCTTTATCTTAATACATTATATTATACAAAGTTCACATCTGAAGTTTTGCTTCTTAAAGTTAATAAAAGTCTTACTTCAATTCCAATGCATGAGAGAATTTGAAATCACATTCTTTCAGTTTGTTCTGGTTTGGGTAATCCTACACCTGTGGCACTCTTTTCAGTGCTGTATCCTACATTTTATCAGTGGCTAAAAGGCATCAAAAAGCTTTGTTAATGGATGGCTACCAGTATGATGATGGGAATGGAAATAATGCCATGAATGATTGATGAAAGGAACTCGAGATTAAGCTTGTGTGTAATAGTCCTGAATAATACACATTCTCAAATATTTGAAAATCTAGCAAGGGAAGAAGGATTGGATTATAACTTACTAGCCCAGGAGAAATTAATAGGAGCAATAGATGGAAGTAAAATGAGACAGAAACAAGTATTAGATTGATAAGAGGATAGATAGTATGTCTTTAAATGTGTCTACTTAATTTCTATTTGAATGTTCCACTTAAACGTGTTCTCTTCACTTTTGGTTCCTCTCCCCAATTCCAACAGTATTCCCTGATTGTTAGAGATGAAGTATATATAAAAAATTTGCAATGACTCCATGAGTTGGTTGTTGTGGTGATTAGACAAGAACATTTATGCTAAAGTAATACAGAAACTTTAAATGAACCTAAAAATTCCAGTTCTAATTAATGTAAACAATTGTAGACAATGATTAAGGGGACATGAAGGTTGTAGTCTCATTGTTCATCTTTATTAGTTATGAAAAAATGCATGAGTAACTACCATTTCAAGAATCTGTTTTTTCTCCTTTCATTGGGATAGGTTATGATAGTCACTCTAACTCACAAGGATATACATAATAAATGAATGAATGACTGGGATGGTATTTTGTTTGAAATGAAGCAATGTAAAAAGCTAGAGTTTTTATTTTAGATTTTTAAAGTAAATTGTCTTCATTTAGTTCTCCTTGCTGTTCTTTCTTGAATTCTCCAGATTTATAAAACATATACCAATAACAGCTTTGGGGGCTTCTCCAGTGTAATTTTAAGACTTTTACGAGAAAAGGAAACAGCACCACCTCCAGCAAAAGGTTGAGGAAACTTGACCTAGAAAAAAAAATACTTAGGCTGACAGAATACTGGACAATCAATCTAGACTAGTAGCTCAGAGCAAGAAAGGATGGAGGAATAATACCTGTTGAAACACTTGTCCCACTTTCTGCATTTCCTACATTTCCCCTCAGGCTGAATATAGATAAATACTGACCTGACCCAATCTTGTTTAGCTTATGAGAGCTGACAAGATCACAGCCTAAGGTGACTGTAACTGCAGGCAAATTCTCTGTCTCTCTGTCTCTCTCTGTCTCTGTGTGTTTTTCTCTCTCGCTTTCTTTCTCTCTCTCTCTTTCCCTCTTCCTCCCTCTCTCTCTCTCCCTCTCTATTTCTCACAACACAAATACACAAACACATAGGCATATGGGCACACTCCACACACACATACACACAAATTTGCAAATTTGCAATACCCAAGAGGAAGGTTGAATATATATTAGTGCTCTATGGAGTTTACTTTTAGAAAAAGCTAGGTTTTCCCAAAGATCAAATGCTTCAACTGCATTTTATTAAGAATATTTATTATTGTATTAACCCTCAAATTCACCATTTAATGTGAAAATTTTCTACCTGTAAGCATGGAACTACAAACCCACAGAATCTGAACATTTTGAGTACTTGACAAGAAAAAATATGTATTCCCCAAAATGTATTTTTATACTTTGTATTTCTGTTTGAAATAATTACCTTATTGGGGAAGCATTCTGTAACATTTAGGAAATTAACAAATTTAGAAATGGGGTAATATTAAAAATACATCCCTCAATGAACTGTTTCCATCAGAACAATAAGGAGAGAAGGAAATATCAATGTTTATATTTTAAAATAATTAAAAGGGGGATAGCTTTTTGCTATCAGGATAGCATATTTTTGTTAAAATATTTCTTTAGCTTACTAGGAATATTTTCTATTATATACTAAGTGACCATCATTGAATCATATGGTCATGGGATTTTGAACTATAAGGCACCTTAGAGATCATCTGATTTAATGACTTATTTTTTAATAATAGCTTTTTAAATTTTTCACAATACATGCAAAAATGGTTTAAAAACATTTACCCTTGCAAAACCATGTGTTCCAAATTTTCTCTCTCCCTTCATCCCACCAAGATAGCAAGTAATGCAGTATAGGTTAAATATGCGTTCTTCTATACCTATTTCCACATTTATCTTGTAGCACAAGAAAAATCAGATCAAAGAGGGAAAAAATAAGAAAGAAAAAAAAAAGCAAGCAAAGAGCAAAAATAAAAGGTAAATATACTATGTTGTGATTCACAGTCAGTTATCATAGTCCTCTTTCTGGATGCAGATAACTCTCTCCATCACAAGTCTATAGGAATTGTCTGAATCACTTCATTGTTGAAAAGAACCAAGTCCATAACAGTTAATCATTACATAATTTTGTTGCTGTGTATAATTTTCTTTGGTTCTACTCATTTCATTTGGCATCAGTTCATGTAAGTTTCCCCAGGCCTTTCTGAAATCATCTGCTGATCATTTCTTACATAAAAATAATATTCTATAATATGCATACTTTATAACTTATTCAGCCATTCCCCAACTGATACTCCTTTAAGAATTTTATCTCCACTTTTTTTCTCTATTTACTTTTGATATTTTTGGATGAAGAGAAACTCTCTCTGCCTCTGATTCTGTGTGTGTGTGTGTGTGTGTGTGTGTGTGTGTGTCTGTCTCTCTCTTTTTGTTTGTCAGTGTATGTCTCTTTTCTTTTTTCTCTCTTATGCTCTCTTTTTCTGTTTTGTCTTTGTCGCTGAATTCTGAAGGACTACTATAATTCATATCAAAGAACTTAGATATGAGTGTTCCAGTTCTTCTATTTACTTTTTGGCCAGGAACAAATAACTTTCATTTAGTTTTCATTATTGACATAATATGCACAGAGAGATTATGGATATAAATCACTTTGGAATTATAGTGTTCTGTAAATATAAATTATGATTATAAATATTCTTTTTTGTTTTTGCCTTCAAAGTTACAGGCCCCTTTGTTTGGTTGTTGAAAGTGGCAGTGATTCAATATAAACTTTAAGAGTTGTGTTAAAGAGACTGAAATGAGTTTACCAAGGAAATACCTAAATGGAGAAAGGAGTTAGAGGAAAGAAGTACATCAGTGAAAGAGATAGATGAGTGACATTGATGACAGGAATGGAATAACCCAATAAAGGATGAAAGTGATATTATTGTGCATTAAAGATATCATGAATATCTCAAAGGAGTTATAGATGTATGCTTCTATTCCTTTAGGATTGACAAAGTGTTATGAAATAGTGTGGAACAGGGGCTTTGGAAAATTACCAACTATCCCTTGTGCTCCCTAGGATGTGTTCCCTGAAAACTAGTGCAATTAATCCAAATTTAAGTATGGGAACCTCTTATTCAAAAGCAGGCTTGTGGTCCTTGGCTCTAATCATTCATATTCCTCCTATTCTCATCATGGGCTGCTGTGCCCATTCAGAAAAAGAATTTCAGAAAGTTAAAGGTTTAGAATTGCAGAAAAGACATGAATTACATTTAATCCTCATTACAAAAGTCAGCTATACTAAATCATAACCTGGAGAAGCCCACAGTCCAAGTGAAGAGCAAAATGTAAAGAGGAAAGGTGACCTACTTTTATTAACTGATATTCAAACCTTTAGAATTGTTCAGTTTTTCTCTCCTTTTACATGCCTTTTAGCATATCCTTATTCAAAGTATTTTCCCTCTTTACCCTTTCCCTATTTCTTCCTACTTCTTTTATTTTCTTTTTGATTCCATTGATTTTCTCAGCTCTTTTCCTTTGTTTCCTAGTTTTTGGTAGTTCAGAGAAAATTATAATATATTTATTATATTTTAATTTTAAGAAACTCTTATTAGGTACCTATCCTGTAAAAATCCAGGCTTAGACACTAGAATGCTTATGAAGTTTATTTACATACACTTCATTTTTTTTTAATAAAGTTAAATCATTTCTCTCTGTGTGTCTGAAAAAAACACCCAACTTCAAACCAGAATGTAAGTTATTCTGTTTTTCCCTTTCCTTTAACTCACAACTGAATTGGATTTTAGACAATTTAATCTAGCATATATTTTTTGCAAAGTACAAACCTGAAATCAAAGGGCCAATATAATATGCTGAAAAGAGCAGAAGGCTTAGAGTTGAAGACCCAATTTCAAATACAAGTTCCCAATTCTTGACAAAGCTACTTGGAATGGTTTGACATTACTTTCTCCATGTATAATCTATACTCTCACACAATTATTAACTATAAGTGCCTGTTCACCACTCAGAGAATTCTTGCTAATTGTACTACTCAGAAAGTAAGATGATATTAAATCAAGACATGGGAGAAATGGAGCTTGGTTATAAAACTGAGTCTACATATACATGGCTGCTCAGCAACTAGTGCTTTTAAAAGACTGTCTCACTTGTAACCATGGAGGTACTACTTTAATCTTAGCATTTTCCTGCCTCTCTCCCATACTGGAGCTCTAGGGGACATGGATGAAGTTTCTTAACCTTTGCTTTTTCATTCCTCTTTCTAAACCAGGAAAACAAATGTATCTAGTTGAAAAACAAACAAATAAACCTAAGGCATTTTCCCTTTCTTCCTTTCAACTGAAGTTATTTTCTCCCTCATAATTAAATTCTTGGGCAAAAAAGAATAAAAAAGGGAAAATTATATTTTAATAAATATTCCTCTCTATGAATATTAGAAAGTGAAGATATTTTCAGTCCTTTAACTGGACTAAGCCTTAGACTTTTAGTAAAGTTCCTTGGAAATGAGCTTAGTTGTACCTATTATCAGATACTGTTCCAAATATTTGACACAATGCCAGTGCAATGGCTAATATATCCCTGAGCTGAGGCAGGCACAGAAAAATATCCTACTTCTTGTCACTGAACACTTCCTGTCTCAGGAAATTATCTGATGGAGAGGAAATCAGTGACATTTAATGTTCATAAATAATGTAAGCATTTTTTCTGGATAGCGGCATTGTTCCTGACTGTCAGAATGGTTTAGGTATCTCCAATCTCATCTTTCGACTTGGTTTCCATTGTTTCTTTTTTTTTTTTAAAGAGAATGTTGAAATGAAAGAGAGACAAACTGGCGGGTGCTTTTGTTGGGAAAATTCAGAGGGGATATAAAAGACAGGATTTGAAATGCGCCTCACTGGGTTCCCTTGAGGACTAGCTCATTAATGGAATGCTAACTAGTTCACAGTTGTGGCCTGAGCTGGAGGACCTAAAAGGGGTCTGCTTTAATGTGTCCCTGCTTTAAGGAATGAAAAAATACAAAAATGAATAATGTTATCAATTGTTGTTTGTAGACATCAAATTATTATATTAAAAACAGAAGCCAAAAATGACTCAAATGGGTGACAAAAATAATAAAATAAAAGTATCCTAGGATTGAAATAACAAAATGAAATTTATCTCACAGTATCAGTCCCAAATAATGCAAATTTAACATTGCCTACATTTCTCCTATTCATTTATATTTTTATACAAGTCACTCCATCTGTTTTTTAAAATATAAGCTTATTGAATGTAAATGTAAATAAGTTTATCTCTTTTACAATCCACCTCAAGCTCTATTTCTCCTATAACATTCAGATATATAAAGAGAATAAAAGAAAATGATATTGAACTGATTTTTTTAAGCAACAAAGCCAGATATTGAGGATGTTTGCAAAAGAAAATAGGCAAGTTTTTTCACTGTCTAAATATGTACATCCCATAACTGGAGATGATTAATAATTGTAGACTTCCCAGTAATAATATAAGGGTCACTATTCACTATCTCATTTAACATTCAACAAATATTCATTTAGCACCTATGTCATATGAACTTTGTTATGTAATTGACCAGCAAGGTGGTTCAGAGGATAGAATTCTGGCCCTGGGGTCAGGAAGACTCCTCTTCCTGAATTCAAAGTTGTCCTAAAATATTATGTACGTGTGTGACACTGGGCAAATCACTGAACCCTGTTTGCCTCAGTTTTCTTATCTCTAAAATGAGTAAAAAAGAGAAGGAAAAGGCAAATTTTTCTTGTGTCTTTGCCAAGAAAACTCCAAATGGTATCACAGAGTCATTTATAACTTAAATAATTAAACCATCACAACATGCTATATAATCAGGAATATAATGATAATCTGTGTCCTCCTTGTCTTTAGGGCACTTTCCAGTTAGTAATGTGAATGTCCAAGTATTAATTATAGTATGAAAGTAATTGGAATTAATATGGTGCTTTGATGGTTTTTGTTTGTTTAAGCTTTTTATATTTCCAAATACATGCAAAGATAGTTTTCAATATTCACTTTTGCAAAACCTTGTTTTTCAAATTTTTCTCCCTTCTATCCATTTCTCCCCTCTCCTAGACAGCAAGCAATGCAATATCATTTAGACTTGCAATTATTGTAAATATATTTCCATGTTCATCATGTTATACAAGAAAAATCAGATCAAAAGGGAAAAAATGAGAAAAAAACAAAGCAAACTAACAAAAGCAACAAAAAGATGAAAATAATATTCTTTGATCTACATTCAGTCTCCATAGTTCTCTCTCTGGATGAAGATTTTTTTTTTTTTTTTTTTATCACAAGTGTGTTGAAATTGCCTTGAATCAATTCATTGCTGAAAAGAGCCAAGTCCATCACAGATGATCATTTTATGATCTTATTGCTGTGCACAATGTTCTCCTGGTTCTACTCACTTCGTTTAACATAAATTCATGAAAGCCTCTCTGGGCCTCCCTGAAATCATCCTGTTCCTCATTTCTTCATAAAAAAATTTCTTATAAAAAATAATATTCTGTTACATTCATAAACCATAACTTATTCAGCCATTTCTCAACTCATGGCCATCTACTCAATTTCCAGTTGCTTGCAATAACAAAACAAAACAAAACAAAAAAAAAAAAGAGTTGTTACAAGAGTTTTTGCACATGTGGGTCGTTTTTTTTTGTTTTTTTTTTTGTTTTGTTTTGTTTTTTTTTCTTTTTTTAATGACCTCTTTAGCATCTAGACCCTGCTGGACTAGAGTAGAGACACTGCTGGATCAAAGAGTATGCACAGTTTATATCCCTTTGGGCAGAATTCCAAACTGCTCTCCAGAATGATTGGATTATTGGGTTCATTTTAATATGAAACTTTTGTGTAAAACTCTCTCAATAGAACTGGCACATCCCTAATGAACAGTCCTGGAGAGTTACCTGGGATAGTGAGGGGATATGTGACAGATCCATAGTCATGCAGCTAGCCCAGGCAACAAAATTCAGGACAGCCAAGGTGTTCATAATTTTAGAAAGCATTTATTACCTGGTGGGACGGACCTCTCCATACAATTCTGTGCCGAACAGAAGTACAGACAGGCTTATAAGCATCCTTGTTCAGTCTTGGGTTTACAGTGACTTGACTTTCCGCTTACAGGGGGAAAAATAGGGGCTTACAGAATGTAATGGCAGATGTTGACATAAATTATTGGAATAGGTCAGGGTTATCTGACATTGTTAGGCAAGCATCTGTCTGAACATAGTTGAGCAAGCACTTTGTAAAATACTTCCCTTAATTTAGTTTAATCAACATTTTCCTATAAGCCTGAGGCCCCTTGACCCAGGGATGAGGGGGGCAGTCTTTTGTGTATTTCAGTATATGGCAAAGCTAAGACTGAATTACAAGTCTTTCTAAGTCAAAAGTTAATTCTTTATCCTGTGTCATGTTAACTCTAGAAGTACAGAAGATGTGTTATAATTTCATTTTCTTGTGGTAGTGGTCAGGAAGACAATTAGATAGGACAGTGTAGTGCCTGAAATCAAGAAGATTCAACTTAGGCCTCAGACATTTTCTAGCTATGTGACCCTGGGCAAGTCACTTACCCTTTTTTTCCTCACTTCCTCATCTGTAAAATAAGATAAACAAGGAAATCATAAACCATTCCAGTAGCTTTTACAAGAAGACTACAATTGATGTCATGAAGAGTCAGAACAGAAATGAATGAACAACAAAAACAGCAGTGACCAGGAATGCAAGCTCCTAATTATACTTGGTTCATCTTAATGGCCTGACCTTAAGGCATTCGGTTTCAATTGGATTTCCATTTTTAAAAGGTTCTCTGTCAATTGTGTTAGATTTCATGTCACAGTAATAACTTTAATTGCTTCCTTTTAAATTTTAACTTTTGTGAATCATGGATATTACTCAAAGAAAATAGGAACAATTTGTAGGTCTTAAAGAAGAAATTCCATGACTGTTAGAGCTAATGTAGATGCTGCTAGAGAGGGAAAGTCAAGCATTTCAAGCATCATTCAAAAACATATGAAAACAGGATTGGTTTCACTGAAGCACAAAAGAAAGAACAATTCAAATAAAAATAACTAGAAATGACAAACTATAAACTCAAAAGCATCCTGTTCAGTTCAAAGGAAAGCCTGGCATCTTCTATTCTCCAAGAAAATGTGCAAATGGTCATCTACTCAGCAAGGCTTTATCATACAGCGAATGTCTCTGTTAGGCCTTTTTCTAAGTAATGGCAATACAAAAAAAAAATAAAATAAATAAATAAATAAAAATAAGAACACCATCTTTCCCTCAAATGACTTCTATTTTAATGATGGATATAATAGTCAAAGATATATACAGAGTAAATATAAAAGAATCCTAGGAAGAAGGCAGTGGCTATGGGAGGAGGGATGAAGGAGAGTGGGAAAAGCTGCTTATAGAAAGTGAGAACTGATGAAGGAAGTTAAAGAGGAAATTATGTGGGAAGAGTCTAGAAGGTATGAGACAGAGAAAAGAGTAGAATCAGGAGATGGAGTGTTTGTGCATCTAATGGTAAAAAGGGACATGGAGGAAAGAAAGTGTAAGGTTAATAGAAAAATAGTAAGAAGTCGTAAAAGGCTATTAAAGCTAAATAAAGGGTTTTATTTTTGATCATGGAACTAGTAGATAGGTGTCTTTCAGTTGGATGATAAGATGAAAAGCCAAATAGCTGAGAGTTTAACATCAAGGCTTATTTAATGAATTTAGTCAGGAAAGAGAAGAAAGATAAAGGACTATTGTTATCAGGGATGATAAGATAGTCCTCCTAACAATTGTTGCCATTTGCATAAAGGAAACCGGATGACCTCAGGAAGAAGTGATTTCAAATCTGGGTTCAGATATATACTAGCTAAGGATCCTTGGGCAAGACATATAACTTGTTTGCCTCAGTTTTCTCAAATGTAAAAAAGGAAAATGTATAAGTATAACTTGCAGATTTGTTGTGAGAATCAAATGAGAAAATATTTACTAAGCAAACACAATGCTTGACACATAATAGACACTAGATAAATATATATTCCCTTCTCTTCCCTCTAATATTGAGCACTGAATTTTATTGAGTGAGCCAGTAGTGACATGCTCAAATCACTTTAGGAGTGAATTAGGAATATCACTTTGGTAGTTAACTAGAGGATGAATAGTAGAGAGGAGAGATTTGAGGCAGACAGATGAACCAGAAGGCTATTACATCAGTCCAAGTGTGAGGTATTGAAATTCTGTATCAGAGTAGTGACTATGTAATGTAGATAAAGTGACATATTTGAGAGAAATACATTGTGAATGTAGAAATAGGACATGGCAACAAATTAAATATACAGAGGGAAAGGGAGAAGTTATGGATGAAATGAAAGGGATGTACCTGTTGGGCTGGGAGAATGCTCAACAATAATTGACAAAATGAGAATATAGAAAGATTTTGGAGGAAATATAACCAGATATATTTTAGACATAAAAATTTTGTTGTAACTTTGAGACATACTGTGGGGAGCCATGGCTAATCTACAAGTGATAAAGCTACATTCCTAAAACTACTCTAATTTTGAATAAGCAGACATCTAGACACCTCCTGGAGCTTCCTACATCATCAAAGGTCCCTGATCAATTCTTCTTTTGGTGGGAAAGTAATCTTTTGTCTAGGGCCCCCTCTGAGCTGAGTTCCCAAGACCCCCCCTTCCTTACAACCCACTATAAATACTTGTACTTTTGCCCACAATAAATGAGACTTGATCAGAAAGCCTGTCTTGTCTCCCTTCTACATGTCTCCTGTCTCTTGTGCCTTCTCTTTTCTTTCAGGTTCCACACTCTCTGGTCCCGCGGGTCGGGGCAACATGCATTTTGAGATTCTAAGAGTTAGTGATCTGAGCCAATAATTTAGGAAAGAAGTTAGAACTGTATGTTTAGGTCTAGACATAATCTATAAAGAGATGTTGTTGTTGGTCCTTCATTCTCAAACAGGATCATGATATGAGGGAGATGACACTATGAATGCAAGTGAATTGAATTTAAGTGAGCGTAGGTTGTGCAAGATCGCCTGCTTCACTTTCCCCTACAAAGCTATCTGAGTCCAGGGGAAAAATATAGGTTAAGATGCCTGGAGATGGTGCTGCATGGAAATTGCTTTTTTTTAAGCTAAAGTCTGATGATAAGAAATTCATGGAAGGTGATGACACCACCTAAGAGAGTTGGTTTAGATGGAGAAAAGAAGAGGGGTCAGGATGGACCTTTAGGTGTATATTTTGTGCATGTATTTGTGTGTGTGTGTGTGTGTATGAACTGGATGAAAAGCTAGCAAATCAGACTGATAGAAAGCAGTTAAATTGGTAAGAGAAGGAGCAGAAGAAAACATTGTCATGAAACTGGAGAGAAAAGAGTATCTATGTAAAGATGCTGATTGACAAAGTTTATTGAGGATGAAGGTTGGGAAAATTATATTAGACTTGGCAATTAACATATAATTGAATTCTTTGGATAGAGCATTTTCAGCTGAATAATGAGGTCAGAAATCAGATTATAAAGGGCTTCAAATCAATAAAATGAGAGCTAGCAGAATCATTGAATACAGTTAGTTTTTTTCAATGAGTTTAGTGATGAAGGGAAAGAGAGATTTAGGACAATAATCAGAAAGAATGATAGTGTGGCATTTCTAGCAAACATTACTACTGTCCTCCACATTCATGTGGTCTCCAAAACTTCAATTAACTATCAATTTTCTCATTTATCATTTCAACCAACTGAATAAATTCACCATCTGGGTCTCCCCTAATCTCTGTTTTTTTTTTTTTTTTCCATTTACATTTTACTAAGACAAAGACTAATGTTTTGGTCTCCCTCTCCAGTACAGAAAGATCACCTTTATTCATCTTAACTCTGTGCATTCCTAGTATGTATGCCCTTTCTTACAATAGAATCAACTTCTCTGATTCTACCATAAACACATTCCTCAAAACTTATTTTATGTTCCTTTCACATTCATCTTTTAGCATTCATAGACACTTAGCATTTTCCAGATAATATCTCATTTTTTATCTCTCTCAATACTTCTATTTTTTCCTTCTTTTCATGCCTTTCAATTAATTTAGTCAGAAAAAGGAATCTATCACTCTACTTTACTCCTCTTTCCAGTCACCTAGGTTTATACTCTTAGATTTATCCTCAACTCATAATTCTCTTTCATCCCACAGATTCAATATTACCAAGACAGTCTCACTCAAAGTATCTTCCCCTAAACACCAATTTCAGTCTTTTACATCTGAACTTTGGTACACCTGAATATGATAGATCATGACCTTATGACAGTTAAAAAGGTTTGAGAATAGAAATTAGAGTAGGAAATGAGGAAACCAATTATCACTCTTTGCAGATGATATGATGATATGCTTAGAGAAACCTAGAGAATCAACTAAAAACCTATAAGAACCTATTAATCCACAACTTTAGCAAAGTTGCAAGATACAAATTAAATCCACATAAATGATCAGCATTTTTATACATCACTAACAAAATCCAACAGCAAGAGATATAAAGAAAAATTCCATTTAAAATAACTGTCAATAATATAAAATATTTGGGAATCTATTTGCCAAGGGAAAGTCAGGAATTTTATGAGCAAAACTACAAAACACTTTCCACACAAATAAAGTGAGATCTAAACAACTGGAAAATTTTAAATGCTATTGGATAGGTTGAGCAAATATAATAAAGTTGACAATATTACCTAAACTAAACTAAAGTTGCTACACCAATCAAACTCCCAAGAAACTATTTTACTGATCTAGAAAAAAATAACAACATAATTCATCTGGAAGAACAAAAGGTCAAGAATTTCAAGGGAATTAATGAAAAAAAATCAAATGAAGGTGGCCTAGTTATACCAGATCTAAAATTATATTACAAAGCACCAGTTACCAAAACCATTTGGTACTAGCTAAAAAATAGATTAGTTAGTTGATCAATGGAATAGGTTAATTTCACAGGAGAAAGTAGTCAATGACTATAGTAATCTAGTGTTTGACAAAACCAAAGACTTAAGCTTTTGGGATAAGAATTCGCTATTTGACAAAAAATGCTGGGAAAATTAGAAACTAGTATGGCAGAAACTAGGCATTGACTCTCACCTAACACCTTATACCAAGATAAGGTCAAAATGGGTTCATGATCTAGACATAAAGAATTATATTATAAACAAATTAGAAGAACATAGGATAGTTTACCTCTCAGACCTGTGGAAGAGGAAGGAATTTGTGACCAAAGAAAAACTAGAGATTGTTATTGATCACAAAATAGTTAATTTTGATTATGTTAACTTAAAAAATTTTTGTACAAACAAAACTAATAAGGAAGCAATAAACTGAGAAAACAATTTTTATATTCAAAGGTTCTGATAAAGGCCTCATTTCTAAAATATATTGAAAATTGGCTCAAATTTACAATAATTCAAGGATTTCTCTAATTGATGAATGGTATGAAAGGTGCTCCAAATCACTATTAATCACAAAAATGCAAATTGAGACAACTCTGAGATACCACTACACACTTCTCAGATTGGCTAAGATGAAAGGAAAAGATGATGACAAATGTTGGAAGGGATATGGGAAAACTTGGACACTGATACATTGTTGGTGGAACTGTGAATGGAACCAACCATTCTGGAGAGTAATTTGGAACTAAAAAAGTTATCAAACTGTGCATGCCCTTTGATCCAGCAGTGTTACTTTTGTACTTATATCCCAAAGAGATATTAAAGGATGGAAAGGGACCCATATGGGCAAAAATGTTTATGGCAGCCCTCTTTGTAGTGGCCAGAAACTGGAAACTGAATAGATTGACCATCAACTGGATAATGGCTAAATAAATTGTGGTATATGAATGTTATGGAATATTAGTGTTCCTTAAGAAACGACCAGCAGGATGATTTCAGAGAGGCCCAGAGAGACTTACATAAATTGATGCTGAGTGAAATGAGAAGAACTAGGAAATCATTATAAAGGAACAGCAAGATTATAGTACGATCAAGTTTAATGGACATGTCTCTTTTCAACAATGAGATGATTCAAGACAGTTGCAATGATCCTGTGATGATGAGAGCCATCTACACCCACAGAGAGGACTGTGGAAATTTACTTTGATTCACAACATAGCATTTTCACTCTTTTCATTGTTGCTTGCTTGCATTTTCTTCTTTTACTACTACTTTTTTTTTTCTGGTTTGATTTGATTATTTGATTTTTCTTGTTCAGCACAATAATTATATAAATATGTATGTGTATATTGGATTTAACCTATATTTCTACTATGTTTAAAATATATTGGACTACTTGCCATCTAGAGAAGTGGCTCAGGGAAAGGAAGGAAAAATGGAACAAAAGGTTTTGCAAGAGCTAATGTTAAAGAATTGCCCATGCATATGTTCTTAAAAATATAAAGAGAGATGTATTTTCTAGGTGATTTTGTTATTTTATTAATACGTCCAGAAAAATTATCAATAAAAGGATGGCCATTTTTCACATCTCTTAGACCAAAGACAATCATGAGAGCAGGTTCACAATTGATATATCCTTTTGAAGAATAAGTATTCAATGAGGGGCTGAGAGTGACATTTGGGCAGAAAAACTTTTATCTATACTCAGAACAGCTCCAGCCTTGTATTCTCCAGACAAAAGGATCTGCCCCATCCAAGGTTCCCAACTTTAAATTAAATTCTTTGTAAAACCAAGAATTAATTTAGTTCTATTATCAGTAATGTCCTTCAAGAGACTAAACTTTTTGATGTAAGGAATTTAGAAGCAGAGGAAAGTTCAGAGTCACCCCAATATATTGGTTATTAATGATCATTTCTCTCAAACATTTTTTTGTATGCTACTGAACTCCTAAAACACTGCTATTCCAAAAGTAGGAAAAAATACATCTCAGAAGAATATAGATAGATAGATAGATAGATAGATAGATAGACGAGAGAATCCATTCTATCTGCTGCTTTTAAAAATGATTATTAGCCATATTTTTGATGGACAGTTTAGAGATCTAGAGAGGTTATGAGTTCCATAATGTCACTAAGCTAGGTGATAAAACAGGGATTAGAATCAGACCTTTTGTCCTTTTGTATTTTGTTCTTTCTACCTCACAAATTTATTTCATGAATGGCTCATTATTTTCATATAGAATTGTTTTACAAATATATATATATATATGTGTGTGTGTGTGTGTGTGTGTGTGTGCATATATATATGCACATATATATATGTATGCATATCTACATATATTTACATATATATATATATATATATATATATGCATGTATGTATAAAAATACATTATATCATATGGAAAGTAACCCCCAAAAATAATTATAAAAAAACAACAACAACAAAAAAGCAAAGACAAAAAACAAAAACAAAGTCCTTAGAATCAGATTCAGGAAGAGCTGGTTTAATATTCCGACTGACATATTCTTGCAAGATGATTTCTAGCAAATGAAATTACCTCTCATAAACAAACTTTTCAGTGTAAATGTAGAAAGAATTTACTATTGAGGAGTTTTCTATACTATCAAAATAACATTTCTTGTCCGAGGAAATGCAAATTCAGTATTTTTAAAAGTATCTTTCATGTTAAAGAATAAGCACACCAAATTTAGTTGCTAGATGGCTCAATCTATAAGGGAACTGAAGACATGATTTCAAATCCAGCCTCAAACACTTAACTAGCTTGGTGTTAACCTCTTATCCTAAGGGAAAACAAAAACAAAAACAAACAAATAAACAAACAAACAAAAAAAAAAAAAACGTTTAGCCTAGGAGGCCAGGAGGGAGATGGGCCTGGAGTCAAGAATTCCTGAGATCAGACAGACTTCAAATCTGTGACCCTGAGCAACTCATTTAACTTCCCTTTTCATTAATGCTCTGGAGAAGAAAATAGCAAACCAAGCTAACATATTTGCCAAGAAAATGTCATAAACAGTTTTGGTGTGTTTTGATCTATGGACTACCTATGGGTTAGTCACAGGTGTACTGATGAACAATTAGAAAGCTCAGTTATTCTAGGCATAAGAAAGTAAAAGGCAGAAGTGGTTAGCCCAATTCACTAGTTGGGTGGATTACACAAGGGGAAATAGAGAATTGCATGTGAAAGGGGGCATTAAATTTTCTCTGAGCTCTCTATGCCTTTGCATTTTGTTTTATCATTTTAATCTTGAAAACTCTAAAGGCAGAGGGGGAACAAGTAGCTTGTATATCCTCAGGGGATTAACATAAACAGAATGGACAAAAATAGTTCCTCAGTAAGCTATATTGGGGAATTTTAAAACAAAGAACTTCTTGCTTTATAGGAAATATACTAGAAGAAATATAGAGGATACATGGAAACTAGCCAGATATACCAGAGAGAGAGAGACATCATGAACAGTGAACATTGAGTAGGAGTTTATAGGATACAAGACATTAGAAGAAAGAAGTAAGGGTAATGCCTGGGAAAGCCTCCATGTACTATCAGGTTCCAGATATTTCCTGAGTAATGTCCAGGAAGAAAATATTCATGTAATGTTCAGGGTAAGTGATCACTATTTTCCAAATTATGAGTATGTAGTTTCTCCCAAAAGAATTTTGATGGTAAGGAGATTCTTTTTTTTTCCCCTTTGACTATTTTTTCATTTATTTGGTTAAATTTTCCCCTATAACATATTCCCCTATAACATAAAAAGTCAAAAAACTTTTTAATGCTCTTTAATGTAATGCTGGAGAAACTGAGGCAGGAGAGAGATTAGAGAGTTTTTAATATTTTATTAATGGGAGAGTAAGATTGACTGGACAGGACTCTCATCTCAGATTATCCAGTCAGACAGAGATAAAGATATACTGGGTCCAAGGAATCCATGTTGGTCCCAGGGCTGGAGGAGACTGTCAGATCAAAGAATCCAGCTTCCAGCATACAGCCGCCACCTGCCAGCCTCCAGCAGTGAATGGATGAACCCCAACTTCTTAAATACCTTTTCTCTAAACAAAGGAAGGGGTAAGAAGTGAGGGAAAACCTCTATCAGGATAGGGAGGCCATAAATGCTAGAAAACCCAGAGACAGGATGTCTGAATACAAAGAAGTAAAGATATCAATGAGATATCTTGGAATATTTTAGAGAGATATTGTAAATCCTTGAGGACAGAAAAGAGTCAGGAGGTCTACTCTCTTGTTTATCTTGCTAATTTATAATCTTTGAACAAATAGTCCTCAGTCTTATTGGGTCAGAGGGGGATTTACAACTAAAGAGATTGAGACAGAACAGTTAAGGAAACTAAGACAAGGGAAATTCGTACAGGGAAACTGAGTCAGGACAGTTAAAGAGAACTGTGGCATAACATTAACACACCTGAATTTCAATTTTTCTCCTTCCCTCCAGGTCTCAACCATATCCATAATGAAGTAAGGAATATTATATGAATTATACATATGAAGTCATTCAAAACATATTTCCATATTAGTCATGTTGCAAAAGAAAATACATACATATAACCACCACCACCACCACCCCACCAAAAAAAGAAAAAAGTAAAGTTTTAAAAAGAAAAACAAAAAAAGCTATGCTTTAATCTATACTCAAAGTTCATCTATTCTCTTTCTGGAAGTGGCTGACATTTTTCATCACAGATCCTTTGGAATTATCTTAAATCAATGTCTTGATCAGAATAGTTGTTTTTCATAATTCATCATCTTTATACTATTTCCTTTACCTCTGAGTACCACAATATCCTAGTTCTGTTCACTTAATCTTACATCAATATATATTAATCTCCCAGATTTTTCTGAAATCACCCTGCTAATTATTTCTAATAATACAGTACGATCCCATCACAAACATAAGCCACAGCTTGTGTAATCATTCCCCAATTTATGGGCATCCCCTCAATTTCCAATTCTTTACTGCCACAATAAGAGAGCAGCTTTAAATATTTTGTATCGAGGACTTCCGGTTAAGATGGCGGAGAGGAGGCTCACAGCTGCATAAGCTCCGCGCTTTCTCTCACTATCCACTTCATTACAAGCCTCTGAATCAATGCTTGACTGAAAAAAACCCACATATAGTTACCAAGAGAAGCCATCCTTGAGATCTGCCAAGAAAGGTCTGTCTTTACTGGAGGGCTGGGGCGGTTTTAGATCGGGCGCAGGCGGCGGGCAGCGGCAGTGAGAGCACAGGAGCAGACTGGAGAGGGGGTGGGGAGTGATCGCAGCCGTCTCTGCGGGGAGAGCTTCACTACAGGTTTGGATACTTTGCTCCGGCAGCAAGTCAGCAGCCCAGCAGAGAAGCTAAAAACACCGGGGCTGAAGAATACAACCCCAAACAGCTGGAGTCTCTCGGGACCTGGCCGCCCCCCCCTTTCCCCCCCACAGTGACTCAGCACGCTCTGGGATCTCAGAGCGCAGGCGCAGCACAGTCCTGCTAGTGCCTCACTGCTGCCCCCTGCAGTCTGTAGAGGAAGCTCGATAACACACCCAGCCCCTCCCCCAAAGAAAGACTCCAGTTTTTTCTGTTTTTCTTTGGTAGTTTGTCTTTGATTATTAGACAGAATGAGCAAGAAGCTGAAGAGGACTTTAACCCTTGACAGCTTCTATACAGATAGAGAGCAGACTCTAAATCCTGAGGAGACTAAAAACAGGCAGTCCCCAGGTGAATCCCCAAAGGAGGAGATCATCTGTTCCTCAGCACAGATGAACCTCATAGAAGTGATTAAAAAGGCTCTCACAAGGGAGCTAGAAGAAAAATGGGGAAAGCAGAGTGAGGCTTGGCAAAAGGAGAGGGAAGCTTGGGAAAAGGAGAGGGAGGCTTGGCAAAAGAGCCTGGAGAAAGTTAAAGAGAGAGTGGATAAAGAAGTAAAATCCTTGAAAAATAGGATTAGTGAACTGGAAACAGAAAACAGCTCTCTAAAAAACAAAATTGGCGAAATGGAAAAAAATTCCACAGAACAAAAGAACTCAATTGGACAATTAGAAAAAGATTTTAAAAAAGTGAGTGAAGAGAATACTTCACTGAAAATCAGAATTGAACAAGTGGAATTGAATGACTCGAGGAGACAAGAAGAATCAGTCAAGCAAATCCAAAAAAATCAAACAATGGAGAAAAATGTGAAATACCTTCTGGGGAAGACAACAGACCTGGAAAACAGATCCAGGAGAGACAACCTGAGAATCATTGGACTTCCAGAAAAGTATGATGAAAAAAAAGAGCCTGGACACTATTTTCCAGGAAATTATCAAAGAGAACTGCCCAGAAGTCATAGGAACAGAGGAAAAAATAAACATTGAAAGGATTCATCGATCACCCACTGAAAGGGATCCTAAAATCAAAACACCAAGGAATATAGTGGCCAAATGCCAGAACCCTCAGATGAAGGAAAAAATATTGCAAGTGGCTAGAAAAACCCAATTCAAGTATCAAGGAGCCACAATAAGGATCACCCAGGATCTGGCAGCATCCACATTAAAAGATCGAAGAGCCTGGAATATGATATTCCGAAAGGCTAAGGAACTTGGTATGCAACCAAAAATAACTTACCCAGCGAGAATGAGCATCTTTTTCCAGGGAAGAAGATGGACATTCAACGAAGTAAGCGAATTTCATCTATTTCTGATGAAAAAACCAGAACTTAACAAAAAGTTTGATCTACAAATATAGAACTCAAGAGAAATCTAAAAAGGTAAAGATTAATCTTGGGAACTATATTTTGACTATATAGATGTATAAAGAATACATGTATACCTTGTTCTAGAAATTGATGTGGAAAGGACATTGTATCAGAAAAAGGGTAAAGTGGGGGTAGTACATCTCATGAAAAGGCATAGGAAACCTATTATATCTGAGAGAAAGAATGGAGGGGGATGAATATAGTGGGTATCTTACTGCCTTCAGAATTGGCTTTAAGTGAAAAATCTTAAGACATATTCAATCTATGGTGAAACTTCTCCCATCTCATTGAAAAGTGAGAAGGGAAAAGTGAAAAGGGAAGGAATAAGCTAAGCGGAAGGGAATACGGGAACTGGGAGGGAAAGGGGTAAGATAGGGGGAGGAACTCTAAGGCGGGGGGAGGGATACTAAAAAGGGAGGGCTGTGAGAAGCAAGTGGTGCTCACAAGCTTAATACTGGGAAGGGGGGGAAAGGGGAAAGAAGGGAGAAAAGCATAAACCGGGGTTAACAAGATGGCAAGTAATACAGAATTGGTCATTCTAACCATAAATGTGAACGGGGTAAACGCCCCCATAAAGAGGAAGCGGTTAGCAGAATGGATTAAAAGCCAGAATCCTACAATATGTTGTTTACAGGAAACACACCTGAAGCGGGGAGATACATGCAGGTTAAAGGTAAAAGGTTGGAGCAAAATCTACTATGCTTCAGGTGAAGTCAAAAAAGCAGGGGTAGCCATCCTGATCTCAGATCAAGCTAAAGCAAAAATTGAACTAATTAAAAGAGATAAGGAAGGGCACTATATCTTGCTAAAGGGCAGCATGGATAATGAAGCACTATCTATATTAAACATATATGCACCAAGTGGGGTAGCATCTAAATTCTTAAAAGAGAAACTAAGAGAGCTGCAAGAAGAAATAGACAGTAAAACTATAATAGTGGGAGATCTTAACCTTGCACTCTCAGAATTAGATAAATCAAACCACAAAATAAATAAGAAAGAAGTCAAAGAGGTAAATAGAATACTAGAAAAGTTAGATATGATAGATCTCTGGAGAAAATGTAATGGAGACAGAAAGGAATACACTTTCTTTTCAGCAGTTCATGTAACCTATACAAAAATTGACCATATATTAGGACATAAAAACCTCAAACTCAAATGTAGTAAGGCAGAAATAGTAAATGCATCCTTTTCAGACCACAATGCAATGAAAATTACATTCAACAAAAAACCAGAGGGAAGTAGACCAAAAAATAATTGGAAACTAAATAATCTCATACTAAAGTATGATTGGGTGAAACAGCAAATCATAGACATAATTAATAACTTCACCCAAGAAAATGATAATAATGAGACATCATACCAAAATGTATGGGATGCAGCCAAAGCGGTAATAAGGGGAAATTTCATATCTCTAGAGGCCTATTTGTATAAAATAGAGAAAGAGAAGGTCAATGAATTGGGTTTGCAATTAAAAATGCTAGAAAAGGAACAAATTAAAAACCCCCAGTCAAACACTAAACTTGAAATTCTAAAAATAAAAGATGAGATCAATAAAATTGAAAGTAAAAAAACTATTGAATTGATTAATAAAACTAAGAGTTGGTTCTATGAAAAAACCAACAAAATAGACAATCCCTTAGTAAAGCTGATTAAAAAAAGGAAAGAGGAAAATCAAATTGTTAGTCTTAAAAATGAAAAGGGAGAACTCACCACTAACAAAGAGGAAATTAGAGCAATAATTAGGAGTTACTTTGCCCAACTTTATGCCAATAAATTCGACAACTTAAATGAAATAGAAAAATACCTCCAAAAATACAGCTTGCCCAAACTAACAGAGGAAGAAGTAAATATCCTAAACAGTCCCATCTCAGAAAAAGAAATAGAACAAACTATCAATCAACTCCCTAAGAAAAAATCCCCAGGACCAGATGGATTTACATGTGAATTCTACCAAACATTTAAAGAACAATTAACTCCAATGTTATATAAACTATTTGAAAAAATAGGGATTGAAGGAGTCCTACCAAACTCCTTTTATGACACAGACATGGTACTGATACCTAAACCAGGTAGGCTGAAAACAGAGAAAGAAAATTATAGACCAATCTCCCTAATGAATATTGATGCTAAAATCTTAAATAAAATATTACCAAAAAGATTACAGAAAATTGTCACCAGGATAATACACTATGACCAAGTAGGATTTATACCAGGAATGCAGGGCTGGTTCAATATTAGGAAAACTATTAGCATAATTGACTATATCAATAACCAAACAAACAAAAACCATATGATCATCTCAATAGATGCAGAAAAAGCATTTGATAAAATCCAACATCCATTCCTAATAAAAACACTTGAGAGCATAGGAATAAATGGACTTTTCCTTAAAATAGTCAGGAGCATATATTTAAAACCATCAGTAAGCATCATATGCAATGGGGAAAAACTGGAACCTTTCCCAGTAAGATCTGGAGTGAAGCAAGGTTGCCCACTATCACCATTATTATTTAATATCGTATTAGAAACACTAGCCTCGGCAATAAGAGTCGAGAAAGATATTAAAGGAATTAGAGTAGGCAATGAGGAAACCAAACTATCACTCTTTGCAGATGATATGATGGTATACCTAGAGAACCCCAGAGATTCTACCAAAAAGCTATTGGAAATAATTCATAATTTTAGCAAAGTAGCTGGCTACAAAATAAATCCCCATAAATCCTCAGCATTTTTATACATCACCAACAAAACCCAACAGCAAGAGATACAAAGAGAAATTCCATTCAGAATAACTGTTGATACCATAAAATATTTGGGAATCTATCTACCAAAGGAAAGTCAGGAATTATATGAGCAAAATTATAAAAAAGTCTCCACACAAATAAAGTCAGACTTAAATAATTGGAAAAATATTAAGTGCTCTTGGATCGGCCGAGCGAACATAATAAAGATGACAATACTCCCTAAACTAATCTATTTATTTAGTGCTATACCAATCAGACTTCCAAGAAAATATTTTAATGATCTAGAAAAAATAACAACAAAATTCATATGGAACAATAAAAAGTCGAGAATCTCAAGGGAATTAATGAAAAAAAAAAATCAAATGAAGGTGGCCTAGCTGTACCTGATCTAAAATTATATTATAAAGCAGCAGTCACCAAAACCATTTGGTATTGGCTAAGAAATAGATTAGTGGATCAGTGGAAAAGGCTACGCTCACAAGACAGAATAGTCAATTATAGCAATCTAGTGTTTGACAAACCCAAAGCCCCTAACTTCTGGGAAAAGAATTCATTATTTGATAAAAACTGCTGGGATAATTAGAAATTAGTATGGCAGAAATTAGGCATGGACCCATACTTAACACCATATACCAAGATAAGATCAAAATGGGTCTATGACCTAGGCATAAAGAACGAGATTATAAATAATTTAGAGGAACATAGAATAGTTTATCTCTCAGACTTGTGGAGGAGAAAGAAATTTGTGACCAAAGATGAACTAGAGACCATTACTGATCACAAAATAGAAAATTTCGATTACATCAAATTAAAAAGCCTTTGTACAAATAAAACTAATGCAAACAAGATTAGAAGGGAAGCAACAAACTGGGAAAACATTTTCACAGTTAAAGGTTCTGATAAAGGCCTCATTTCCAAAATATATAGAGAACTGACTCAAATTTATAAGAAATCAAGCCATTCTCCAATTGATAAATGGTCAAAGGATATGAACAGACAATTTTCAGAGGATGAAATTGAAACTATTACCACTCATATGAAAGAGTGTTCCAAATCATTATTGATCAGAGAAATGCAAATTAAGACAACTCTGAGATACCACTACACACCTGTCAGACTGGCTAAGACAGCAGGAAAAAATAATGATGAATGTTGGAGGGGATGCGGGAAAACTGGGACACTAATGCATTGTTGGTGGAGTTGTGAACGAATCCAACCATTCTGGAGAGCAATCTGGAATTATGCCCAAAAAATTATCAAACTGTGCATACCCTTTGATCCAGCAGTGTTTCTATTGGGCTTATATCCCAAAGAAATACTAAAGAAGGGAAAGGGACCTGTATGTGCCAAAATGTTTGTAGCAACCCTGTTTGTAGTGGCCAGAAACTGGAAAATGAATGGATGCCCATCAATTGGAGAATGGCTGGGTAAATTGTGGTATATGAATGTTATGGAATATTATTGTTCTGTAAGAAATGACCAGCAGGATGAATACAGAGAGGACTGGCGAGACTTACATGAACTGATGCTAAGTGAAATGAGCAGAACCAGGAGATCATTATACACTTCGACAACGATATTGTATGAGGACATATTTTGATGGAAGGGGATTTCTTTGACAAAGAGACCTGAGTTTCAATTGATAAATGACGGACAAAAGCAGCTACACCCAAAGAAAGAACACTGGGAAACGAATGTGAACTATCTGCATTTTTGTTTTTCTTCCCGGGTTATTTATACCTTCTGAATCCAATTCTCCCTATGCAACAAGAGAACTGTTCGATTCTGCAAACATATATTGTATCTAGGATATACTGCAACATATCCAACATATAAAGGACTGCTTGCCATCTAGGGGAGGGGGTGGAGGGAGGGAGGGGAAAAAAAATCGGAACAGAAACAAGTATCAATATAAAGTAATTATTAAATAAAAAATTAAAAAATAATAATAAATAAATAAATATTTTGTATCAATAGGTCATTTACCCTTTCTTTTGATGTTTTTAAAATACAGATCTAGTACTGATCTTGCTGGATCAAACTTGTATACACAGTTTTATAGCCATTTGTGTGTTGTTCAAATTGTTCTCCAGAATTCTGGTTGAACTTGAATGGAGTTCACAACTGCTCCAAAAGTGGAGTGTGTCCCTATTTTTCCACATCCTCTCCATTATTAGTCATTTTCCTTTTCTGACATGTTAGCAATTCTTAAAGGTATGAAGAATGTTTCAGAGTTGTATTTTATGTGATTTTGTGTAGTTTAAATTTCTGCCTGTTACTATCTTAATCATTTATTAATTGGAAAATAGCTCAGATTTTTTTTAAAGGCTGAGTTCCCTATGTATTTGAAAAATGAGGCCTTTGCCTGAGAGACAGAGTAAATTTTCTTCCAATTTCCTGATTTCTTTTTAATTTAGGTCTTATTAATTTGTGCAAATATATGTATTTGCTTTTTTTAAAAAATTTCATGCAATTACATATACTGATTTTACTTCTCCTGATATTTTTTATAATTTGTTTAGTAATAAAGTTTTCCTTTACCTACAGATCTGGCAAGTACATTTTTTTCAAGCTCCTATAATTTACTTATTTCATTCTTTATATCTAAATCTTTAATCCATCTTAGGTTTTATCGATATATACAAGAATTGATTCTGTCAAGTGTTTGTTTTATTTTTGTTTGTTTTTTCCCTCCAGTTTTTCCAATAATTTTGTCAAAGGGTAAGTTCCTTCAGAATTCCTTCAGCTTGAATTTTGAGGTTTATCAAATAGCATATTGCCATAGATGTTTACTACAATGTATTATGTATTTGATCTTTATCTGCCACTCTATTAGCCATAGCAGACTATTTTCATGATTACTACTTTGTAATATTATTTGAAATCTATAACTGTTGTCAGCTACTTCACATTTTTATTGATTTCGTTGATATCTCTGACATTTTGCTCTTCTGGATGATTTTTGCTGTTATTTTCCTATTTCTATAAACAATTCTTTAGTAGTTTGATTTTTATGTCATTGAATATGCAAGTTAATTTATGTAGATTTTTTTGTGTGTGTGTATGTGTGTGTTGTTGTTGTTGTTATTTTGGTCTACTAACTATGAGAAATTAATAGTTCAGTTTTTATTTTATGAAAAGTGCTTTGAAATAGTTTATATAGTCCCCCTGTTTATCTTGGGAGACAACCTCCCAAATATTTTATGTTGTCTGCAGTTACTTTAAATGGAATTTCTCTTTTTATTCCTTCCTGCTCATATAATATAGAGATGCTAACGAATGTTGCTTCATTTTATAATCTACTATATTGCTCAAAATGTTACTTATTCCAACTACTTTTTTTTTAGTTGATTCTTTGGGGTTCAAATGGGTGGCTTTTCTTTTTTTTTTGTCAAAAGCTTTTTCTGCATTTATGATATAACCAAATGATTTTTTGTTATTAATGTGGACAATTATACTGATAGTTTTCTTAATATTGATCATAATGTATGATTTTTGTGATATATCACTTTAATCTTAATGCTAATATTTTATTTAAATGTTTTTCATTAATGTTGAAGCGAGTTGTGGTCCCTTTAAGAAATTGATTTGTGATTCCTTTCAGATTGATTTGTGATTCAGATTACTCCCAGCCCCTCCTGGATGATGCATTATCAGTTCAGGAAGTCTGCACCTTTGATTCACAAATCCTGGTCAAAAACATCCCTTTGAATTCCTATAGGAGATCCAGGTTTGTCCCAACCCCCATGGGATCTGAGCCAACTTGGGTCATCCCAGTCCCCATTCTGATGATCTGCTCGGGCTTCCCAACCCCCACCAAGACAAGCAATATAATGAGCTTCCATCAACTAAGGCTTTTGCAGATGGACCTTGGCAGTGCCCTTTACAGCAAAGATCTTTCTGCCCACTGTAATACTCTTTTCCAGCGCCATCTTCTCTTTATCCTCACCTATTTTCTTAACCAGACTTTAACCTTACATCCAATCCCCATAATAAATCTCTTTCAGCAATCTAGTTTTTCTGGTCTGTAAATTCCTTTACAGAGGATCTCTGTGCCACCAGAAGGGAATGCCCAGAATTCCCTACCCTTGCGCTGCCACTAGACCTCATTTAACTCCCTGACCACCAGAAGCCTTAATTTCATTTGGGTTCCCCAAATCTAAATCTCATCAATGTTAGCTAAGGAAATTGTTCCACAATTTTTTCTTTGTTTTTTGTTCATTTGTTTTTTTGTGATGCAATTGGGGCTAAATGACTTACTTGCCAGAGCCACTGAATTTGAACCCAGGTCCTCCTGACTTCAGGACGGCTGTTTTATCTTAGTTGTTGTTCTCACTTACTAAATATCAAAACTATAATTGTGTCATAAAAAGAAAGTTTGTAGGACTATTTTACCTATTTTAAAAAATATTTTGGATAGTATTGTGATTAATTGTTCCTTTAATTGGTAGAATACACTTATACATCCATCTGGTCCCATATTTTTTCTTACCAAATTCATCAATGACCTCAGGCTTTTACACACTATTGTTTTGTTTTATTTTTCACTTACTTTTAGGGATTAGGAATTTTAAATCCTCTGGGAAAAGGAAAGTTGTGGTCAGTGCTTCCCTGATCTTCATTGTGATTCTTATTTGATCTCTAGACATTGCAATCCCTCATTCTTCTCAGGTTTCCTGATTTTTTGAGACCAGAAATGGTGCTGTTTCTAAGAGCCTCTGCTCTCACATGATTGGAAGAGTTCCTCCCCACTCTTGAACTGGGTATAGAAAATTAAATTACTAAACCATTTTCTAATCCTGCATCCAAAGACCCTAAAATCTCTTTCAAATCAGTTGTTAAATCTTTTTACCATCTCTGATTTGAGAGATTCCTAATTGCTGAAGCTTCTGTTCCTGCCAACTAGTCCCAAAAATGATGTTACAGCTACATAATCTCCAGGTTAACCTCCACTCCTGCACTAGAAATCTCTTGTTTCAATGCTAAATTGTATTAGGTTGGAAGAATGTCTCATGGATATTTTTCTTGGCTCTGTCATTCCATCCCAGATTTTGGTTTTATACTTTATTTTGTAGTTGTTGGGAGAGGAATTTTGAAAGATGGAAGCTGACTGATGTCTCTTCTCTGCTCCAGTGAGGAAATTCTTGTTAATTTTCTCAAGTTACCTCTGGGTCATTTGTTCCTATGGTGAAAATGAAAATGAGACCTTAAAGAATTTTTCTGGGAATTTTGAGATTTCTGACCTTTCTGATTGTGACTATAGTTCATCTATTAGGAATTTTGATTTGCACCATTAAATTTTGATTCCATTCAGGAAAATAAAATTTTATTTTTGATTGTAGCTTTTTATTTTCTTTTTTACAATAATAGCCTTTTATTTTCAAAATACATGCAAAATTATTTTTCAAAACCATCCTTGCAAAATCTTGTGTTCACAATTTTTCACCTTCCCTTTCCTCCATCCCTCCAAACATCAAGTATTCAAACATAGATTAAACATGTGCAATTGTTCAAAATATATTCCTACATTTTTTATGCTTTACAAAAAAGATTCCAAAAAGTCCAAACATAGGCACTTCAGTATTTGGAGATGAGATTAGGGTTTAGTGATTGGTAATAACATCTGGTCAAAAATAGGAAACCATTTAAGCAAAGACCAATCAGCCAGAGAAGGCTAGAATCACCCACCTTAAAGAAAAAAAGAAAGAGAAATTGTAGTTTAACTTGCTCATAGAATAAAATGAGTAGAGAAATCAAAATTAAATTGTTTACTTTTTCTGTGTTCAGTTTCCTTGTCTACAAAATGGGACAAATGGTACTTCACCAGCTACCAAAAAGATTGCTGTTAGATTCAAATTAGATGATAGATAGTCATAATATTTATCATACATATGTACATTCATATAGCTATATACGTATGTGGAAATATCTAATACTCTACAAGTAAAAGTAGTAATTTTTGTATTATCTAATTTGGACTTCATAGCAATCCAATAATGTTGGGAAATATAATTATCATGATTTCCCCAAAGAAGAAGAAAATTCAGAAGAGGACACATGAAAATTTCAAGATCACATATCTAGTAAATAGCAAAAACTGAAGTCTTGGGACTCCATATACAAAGCTTGCTCTCTCTCTCTCTTTCTTTTTTTCTTTCTTTCTTTTTTTTTTTTTTTTTTTTTTTTTTTTTTTTTTTTTTTTTTTTTGCTACAACACACTGTTATTGAACAAATATATGTTATTTCCATATATAATAGATATATTGTGGTTGTGTCTCTAAGGGTAAATTTAAAGGAACACTAATGGTTAATTCAGATCAAAATGTTTTGGAAGGGGAAAAGACAGGTATCTGAGAAATTGAACAGTCAGGCAAACAGAAATGATGATGAATGGGTAAGTTAATATACAGATACAGGGACACTTCACCTTAGGGAAAAACTCTATTTCGTTTAGATATGAACTTTGCAAAAAGTTTTCTAAAGAGGAGCACAACAGCTACAGAATTGGAGTAATTTAAAATGGTACATTCTCATTCTGCAGTGCTGTGGAACTTTAAGTGGGTTGAGCACAAGAGAGAAAATTGTGTTTTTGAGAACTTTGCCAATGCAATCACCATTACCTTACAAAGTCCTTTAACTACCCTTTCATTTCTGTATTTTCTTTCCCTATCTAGAGTCATTTAGTCCATTTAATCAAGTGCCTACTTTATCTAGGTTGGATTTCCTTTTTGGACAATGGCATTCAATGAATATAGAAGCATTGAACATAAATGTAGAGCCAATGATCTTATCAAAAAGACACACATAGTTTCAGTTAATTGATGTCTAGCTGGACAGAAAAACAAGTATATATCTTTAGATATATTTCTTTAGAATTTTAGTTTTTCACAGACTCATGACTGTTATTGTTTGGCTATCCTTATATCAGTTCATTGTTCTGCCTTATTTTCCCCTTGACTTTACCTGTGAGAGAGGGATTATACTTATATAGCCTGCTTAGGTGCACCATATTTCACTAAAAAAACTTTTATACCATGCAAGAAGAAGAAATCTTACAAGAAGGTTTGTAAACATCTTTACAAATGTCAGGCACTAATGATTGCAGAGTTGAACATCTATGACCTTATTTAAATTCACTACATTCATCAGCAAGTCATTCACTCTTCCAGTGCCTTTTTTCTTGATTAGACTTACCAAGATTGATCACAAAACTCTAATCTCATTATTCTGCATTCATTACTGTAACCACTCTCAGGGAGGCAGTGCAGTTGAGCTCAGGAATAGAGTAGAGAACAGCATTAGATAATTTCCATGAGTTACTATTCCGTAATGCTACTTCTTGTAGAGTGTAGATACAAGTAAGAGAAACTATCCTAGCTAGTGTTTTGTAATTCTCAATATTATCCACTAACTTGATTTTCAAACACTAGTAGCCAGAGACTGCTAGAATCACCCACCCTAAAGAAAAAAAAGAAAGAGAAATTTGCTCTTGCTCATAGAATAAAATGAGTAGAGAAATCAAAATTAAATTGTTTACTTTTTAGTAGGATTAGTAAATCTTGTGAAAACCCTCAGTGTTTCTGTAATAGGGCCAGTTGTGTATGTGGGAAAGAGTGAAGTTATATTACTAAATGGCTTTCCTGTGTTTCTCTGTCCAAGTATTCCATCCTCTTCACAGTCTTACTGTTGTGATCACTTTCTCTTTACACTAGATAAATAGATGATAGATATTTAGATAGCTAAAGAGATATAGACATAAACATAGATATAGGAATCTTTAAATATTATTTGAAAATTGCCTCCTCCATTTGAAAATGAGCTCATTGAGACCAGAGCTTATTCCTAGGACTTTTTCCTGTACTAAACACAGAGTCAGTGATTTTTAAATGATTGTTGACTGAGTGACTGTTCCTTCACAAATTAATAATTAAAATATATGAACTAATGCCTGAACAATGCCAGGACAAACAAAAAAATTACCTTGAGAGAGTATGGCATAGTTGAACATGCATTATAAGGAATTTTACTTTGAATGGCAGCTCTGCTATTTATTATCATTTTGATCTGCATAAGTTTTTATTTCCCTGTATTTCATTTTCCTCATCTTTCAAATGAGGAGTCCCAGTAGTTAACTCTTAGAATTCATTTTTACTCTGTTTGAAGGCATATATTTAGAAATAAAGATATCACTTCAAAAACACTCCAGCCTCACTTAAATACATATTGTTACCCTTTCCCTGGTAACTTTTGATATGTAGTTGTTCAGGTAGAGTTCTGAATCATGAAATCAAAAAGGCAGAGAATTAGGTATTTTATCCAATACTCACTCTTTTAAATCTCTGCAAAATAGAAATTACATGCAAGAGATAAAGCATTTAAAACTAGGTCCATGGGTTAGAATATCAGTAACTGAAATGATGTTTAAAAACAAAGCACAACACAACAACTGAAAAAACAATAATAAGTGAATTAGATATTCTCTAACCCCTAACATATTCACATAGCATCTTCACCTCTATCTAGAGCCAGATGGAAAAGATTACATAACCAGACCTATGATTTTACAACAGAACTCAACAGCATTTGTCTTTCTTCATACTGCTATGGAAAACTAAAAGATAGAGAAGCTTGCTCTAGTAGTTGGTACTGAATTTCTGAGCTTTTTCCAGCAATAAGAAGGGAACTGAAAAAAAAAAAAAACTGAGGCAAAGGGTGAGTGAGTGTATGTGTGTGTGTGTATCTACTGATAGAAAACTTAAATGAAATGATCAAACATACAGCTAGGGCTACTTCTTATCGCCTCAGAAGTTGTTTGTCTCAGGGAATAAATGTGGTAAAAATGGCACTTGCTAAATATGGGAGGAGGCATAGATAGTTTTAAAATCCAATCCCTAAGAAAACCATCATTAAAGGGGGGGGGGGAATCAACAGATGACTAAGGGGAGAAAACTGGATGATAATTCAAACTACCCCAAAACTCAGGAAGAACAAAATTAAAGATCCAGATCAAAGCAGATAAAACAAGATATTAATAACAAAAATAAAAATTGATGGCCTCCAGATCAATTTAAAAAGTCCAGACATTATAAATTATTTTGTTTAAGAAGGGGAATTAACAAATATCTGATAAAACAGAGAAATGTATGCATTCCCAAGAGAGCAGACTCACAGCAGGATATTTTGAAATGATATAAAAGAGAATTAAAAGTTATGAAAAAAGAATATATGATTCATTCAGAGATGAAAAAGGTAAAAGAGACAAATTTGAATTCAGAATAGGAAAGATTTCAGAAAGAAACAAAAGAGAATAACTGAAGTGGCATGCAAAGGCAAAAAAAAAAAAAGTGAAGTATCAACTAGAAGAAAAGAAACAAAGAGCAATAGTGTTCGGAGAAAATGAGCTGCATTCAAGAAAATAAAATGATCTTAAAGACAATATCTTCAGAAATAATTTAAAGCTTAAAAGTTTCCTGGAAGATTATCATTCGTGAAAAAATCTCAATGATATAATAGAAGTATTACAAGAAAATTTCTCAGATTTTCTGAAAGCAGAATACAACATGTCAATAAACATAAAGCCACAGATTGGCTTCCTGAAGCAAACAAAAATAAACAAAACAAAATAAAAAAACACTGAAAGATATGTATTTTACAAAGTTCCAGAAACATGGTTAAACTTAAACAAAAAATTTTTCAAGCAACCAGAAAAAGATATTTAATTATAAAATAAAATTTATGCTCCCATTAGAAAATACAAGTAAGAACAAATAATAATTCTTTAAGGTAGGTGATATTACCATTTTTATTTTTAACAAATGAAGAAACTGAGGGAGAAATATATAGGGATTGAATGATCCCTAGGATCAAACAGCTAATAAATGTATACAGGCCAGATTTTAATTCAGGGGTCCCTGACTCCAGGCCCAATGAACTATCTATGTCTGAAAACATTGTTAAACAAGCAACAAACAGAAATACTTGGAAAGTAAACAAATGTCACAAATTTGTTTGCCACAACCACAAACCACAACACAAAATCACAACTACAAAATAACAACTAAGGAACCCTTAAGATATTCTTTACTAAAAATGATAAGTATTGGAGTAACTATTGAAAAATAAGCATACTAAGGAACTTTTGGTAGAGTTTGAAATGATCCAAGTATTTGGGAGAACAATTTGGAACTATATCTAAAAGGCAATAAAATAATTTATACTCCATTTACTCAAAAATACAACTACTAGGTCCCTACCCAAAAGAGATCAAAGGAAACACACACACACATACACACACACACACATGTAAACAATACATTTATAGCAAGTTTTTTTTTTTTTTTTTTTGTCTTTTTGTGGGGGCAAAGAATTGGAAACTGATGGAATGCTTATTAACTGGATGGCTGAACAAGTTGTATTATATGATTGTGATGTAATGATACTATTTTGCTATAAGAAATGATAAAGGGCATGATTTTAGAAAATCTGGTAAGACTTACATAAAGTGAGACAAAGTAAAGTTATCCAAATTAAGAGAACTTTAATGTAAATGTCATAATAATAATAATCAATGGTGAAAGACTTGATGATTTTGATCAATATACTATCCACCATTATTACAAAGATCTCTGTGAAGGGCGGAACTCTGGAGAAGTGTACTTGAAAGAAGGTGTTAACTCAGTAGAATTAATAATACAATGGTTATCTAGTTTAGCATGGCGATTAATAGTTCTCTAGTTCAGTACATGTACTTAGTACTTACTTCTACAGGACTGATACTTATTCTACAAAATTGTCACCTATGACGATGTAATTTATAATAGAGTATATAAGAATGAACAAGGACTGGACAAGAGACACATTCCGTCTTTGATCAGGCTCCTGGTGGCTCTCTTTCATTTCTCCATTGAAGTGAAGTCCTCTCTGAAGGCCCTCCAGAAAATAAACCAAGGCCCAAAGTGATGGAGACAGACTGTGAAAAAGATAATAAAGAATTTGGACTTTATCTCTGGCTATTCTCATGGCGATTATTCTGCTGAAACAAAAGCTGGTCCAGAGACCTCCAGAAAGCAAACCAGGACATTATATTTTGGCACTCAAGGTGGGGCTAAGGATTTACACTCAGCAGTCAGACTGACATGATCCTGAGTTCAGTGGAAAAGTTTCTGTGAAGCAGAAGTTAGGGTCAGTACAAAAATAGACAAGAAAGAAACTTTGTTAAGGGCTAAACTAGTGTTTCATCTGAAATGGGACAAATGTTTAGAAAATATCCTTCTCCACCCCAAGGAAAATGTGTAGAAAGCATAGTTAGACTAATAAAAATACAAGGTTTGATTGTAACATGGGAACAGATTACTGGACTTTTAGACACATTACAGTACATGTCCCTTTGGTTCTCAAAAGAAGAAGAATTAGAGCGAGACAAGTAGAAACTAGTAGGAGAGCAATTAATTGAATATTGCAATGATAATGATCCTGATTCAATTCATAAAGTAGCATATATATATATACACACACACACATATATATGTGTGTGTGTGTGTGTGTGTGTGTGTGTGTGTGTATGTGTGTGTGTGTATATGTGTGTATGTAAAACACTTAATACAATTGACTTTAGGGAATTACATATGTTTTAGAATTAGGAAAGAAGAGAAAAAAAAAGCAAGAGAAGGATACTGATAAAACAGTTGAAAAGCATAAAGAATTAGACAAGAAAGGAGTTAAGTACAATGCTGAATTAAGGAGTATAGTGCTTCACAGCAGAAGCCATTAGGACATTCCCCCTACCCTGACCTATCCCCCTCAATTAACCCTTCATAAGTGGAGGGAGAAGGAGGAGAGTAAGGGGTAGTAACATCATCAGCACCATCCATGCAGGAGCTTTGTCCACTCCCCTATGACAAGATTACAAAAGGCACTAGTTAAAGCTAAAAAAGGACTGGATACATCTGATTTCAGAATAGAAGCTTACCCTGTTATTTAAGAGTTTGTCTCCAGGTCAAAAAAGGAAAAGATACTATCCTTTTGATCTGGAAATTATCAAAGATCTGAAAAAAGGTTGAATTTTTTATGGGGTTACATCATCTTATGTTAAGATGATATTAGAGAATTTGGCTTATGAAATTTTGATCCCTGGTGATTGGAAATCTATAGCAATGACATGTCTAGAAACTGGACAAAACTTGTGGCTTTCAGAGTGTAGTAAACTATGTAGAATACAAGACCAATGAAATAGGCAAATTAGAGTTAATATACAAGTCACCTTTCATCACCTAGCAGGTATGGGTGAGTATGCAGAATAGCTTTAGCACAGATTAATTACTCTTTGATAGCATATGAGCCAATTTCTGCTGCTGCTATAAAACCATGGGGCACCCTCCCAGGAAAACAAATTAGAGGGGAAGCCTTTATGAAAGTAGAACAAGGTCCAAATGAATCCTTTGCTGATTTTGTGGGATGTCTGCACACAGCTGTCATATGAACTATTGGTGAAAATGCAGCAACAGGAATAATGATAAAACAACTTGTTAGAGAAAATGCTAATGAGGTTTGTAGAAGAATTATATTGGGACTAAACAAGGATGCTCCTTTAAAGGAAATCATAAGATACTGTGTCACAGTGGGCACAAATGCCTATTATAGCCAGGCTATGATGCAGAACATGGAAAGACAGAGTCCTTCTTGGCAAGGAACTTCCAGACAGACTCGTCAATGCTTTCATTGTGGTAAAGTAGGATATCTGAAAGCTCAATGTTGGCACAGAGACAGAGCAAGAGGATCCATAACCTTATGTCCAAAAAGCAACAGAGAGTTCCATTGGGCATCAGAATGTAGATTGACTCAGGGAAATAAGAGCTGATGTCCAGCTCTAGGGCCTGAGGTAAAAAAGAGGTCGGGGCATGATGGCAATCGATTTTGCACCCAGAGAGTCTTTAGAAGTTCAGAACTCTGACATGATCAGTCTGCCAAAAAGTAGTCAGTTGGGAGAAAGGGATTACAACTGGGGAGAATACAGATTTTATAATCCAACAGAAGGGCAGTGTCCAGTGCAAACAGCTCCAATATAATCTCCAGATGATGATGAGAGATCCAGAAAGTGGTGAATTCAAGGTACTAGATAAGTTAACTGCTTGGGGGAGAGAGGTAAAGGGCTGAAACTCTTATAAGGTGTGCTTGAATCAGACAACAGAGCACTTAAGGCTAATTACCTATTGGACAATGACTCTTATTAGCATATGGTTGGAATTGTTCTTCTCTCAGTTAATGCTGCCTGAATGTTTGGGGTTAAGAGAATTGCAGGTAAGGATTAAGATATTGAGTGAGAGAGAGGAAAGAACTTCATTTTGCAGCAGGACCAGGAGAAGGGAGGTTGGTGGCGAACTTGTGGCAGTTTGTCTCTTTCCTTTACTTCTCCCCTTGAAGACCAAGGATTTTTGCTTATCCTTACTCTGACTGATCCTGAGGCCTCCAGGGAGCTAGACCGGACTTTATAGAGAGGGTTAGCTTATATCTCTACAGAGAAGGAATCAGATGAGTGCTAATGACCTATATTTGCCTTGTTCATTGGAAAGACAGAAAAAGAGAAAAAAACTCAAAACAAAGAAGACCCAAGAAACATCTGACACTGAAAGACCTTGGCTGATAATGAGACTGTTACAGAACTTCAAAATCCTCAGGAATCATTGGATTCTCTGAGACAAAATAAGATTGTTACAGGACTTAGAAACCCTTAGGAATCATTGGATTCTCTGACACATGATGAGGCTGTTGCAGGACTTCAAAACTTGCAGGAATCATTGGATTCCCTGACACATGGAGTAATGGATAATAGATTTTTTGGGGGACTATTTCTTGGACTTATGGACATGTATAATTCTTCGTGTTGATTCATGTCATTTGTTACATCACTACTAGCCTGTATTATATTACTATGTGCTTGTTAAAACCTGCCATGTTGATGGATTAATATACATCCATTTGAACTGATACCCTGCAGAAACCTGCTAATCTGATTTGACTCCCCATTTCCCTTTGGTGTTTTCATCCCCCTTTCTAAGACATCAGGGAGAACATGATCACCCCCTTTTGGGGGTTTTTGCCTCCCTGAGAAGTCAAGAAGGGCATGACCATCTATGTTCTAAAAACAAAAGAAAGCATGAGATTTAAAGGGCAGAACTCTGGAGTACACTTGAAAGAAGATGTTAATTCAGTAGAATTGGTAAGACAATGGTTATCTAGTTTAGCATGGTGATTAATATTTCTCTAGTTCAGTACATGTACTTAGTACTTAATATAGTTCTACAATATTGACACCTATTCTACAAGATTGATACCTATGATGATGTAATTATAATTACAATTGAATATTTTTGAAGAGCCAACAAGGACTGGACCAGAGACATATTCCATCTTTGATCAGGCTCCTGGTGGCTCTAATTCATTTCTCCACTAAAACCAAGTCCTGTCTGAAGGCCCTCCAGAAAGCTAGCTAGACCCCAAGTGAAGGAGACAGATTGTGAAGGAGATAATAAAGTCTTTATTTCTGGCTATTCTCGTGATTACACTGCTGAAATGAAGGCTCATCCAAAGACCTCCAGAAAGCTAACAGGACATTACAGATCTCCTCATAAAAAAGACCAGTCTACCTCCAGAGAGGGAAAAAAATGAACTCAAATACAGATTGAAGCATATTTTTCTTTTTTTTGCTTTTCCCTCTAAAACGTGGCTTTTATGGGTATAATGGATATTATATTTCTTGTGGGACATAGGGAAGGAGAGAGTTTTAAATTCTAAATTTAAAAAAAAATGTTTGCATGGCAAAAGATGACCAAATGACCATAGAGAGGGCAAAAGTTAAAAATTTATTATAGAACCAGGAACAAAGGAAGATTCCTACTGTGGAATAACATCCAATCTATCATTTACCTGTAAGACCTGATAATTCTGAGGGTGAGATGAAACAGAAAAAGGAGGATATAGGACAGATTTTTTAGTAAATAATATGGGAAATATTTAGAAGAGACAACCTTGAATAAATATATTTGAATCTTATGAGTATTGAGAAATTAATATTAAGATTTTAAGATAACTAAAGAAGTATAGGGAGCATGGATCAAAGAATAAAACTCCAGGATAGAGACAAAGGAAAGGTTAATAATGAAGAGAATGAAGGAAAGAAATCTAGTTTGTAGAAAAGTTTCAGAAAATTAAATTAAAAAAGAACTAATAAATAAGACAAGTTAATAGGGTAAAAAGAAAAGAATATTTTACTTATTCAGTTAAGCTTAGGAGAACAAATTAAAACTAGATTAAAAACAAAAAAATAAAATGAAATAATGAATTAAGTACAACTTCAAAACTGAGAAAGAGTATACAGAAAGGAAAGTGTTGAATTTGAAGGGAGAAATACTTGTGGAACTAGGGCCATTTTAAAAATAGATCATTCTGAAATAATTCAAATGATCCATTGACAAAACCAAACCAAACACAAACAAAAAATTCCTTAATAATCTGATGCCTAATATCTAACTTCATAAAGGAAAAAAAATATCCATAAGAAGACATAAATAATAGAGAAGTTGTAGAAGGAAATTTAAATTTCCTCCTCTCAGATTTGTTTCTAAAAGAAATATATGAAGGGAAAAATATAAAATCGAACAAATTGATGATGAAAGTTAGCTAAATTGGCATTTTAGATTAAAAAAAAAATTGTAATGTCAATAAGTGCAAATTTTGAGACCTGCCCTTGAATTTATTTCTGTGACACTTTCCAAGTCACTTAACATCTCTGAGCCTCAGTTTCCTCATTTGTAAAATGAGGATTATAATGGCACATACTTCCCAGGGTTCTTGTGAAGATCAACTAAGGTAATTCACAAAAGGGGATTTGCAAACTCAAAGCGTTATAAGGTATTTAATAATGATGATGATTTCATTTTGCTCTTACTATATAAAAAAGTTCATTAAATCTTAATTATCCTATTTTTTTTTTGAAGAAGCAACAACAAAATACAAACAATAGAATTTCTTACATTTCTCCTTTTTCTGATTCAGGTGAAAAATAATAATAAATTATTTCCTTTTTGCTTATTTTCCCTTTTTCATTTTAATGAGTCATTTTAAACTACTAATATCATAAATAAAACTTCAATAAATGTCATTGTAATTTATAGATTTTTCTGAAATAATTTCTGGATTCATGTGGCAGCATTTTGACATAAGCATATTTCCAGGCATAATTGTTATGAGTTCAAATGTTGGAGTTCTTGTTCTTCTCAAAACACAGGCATTGAGGCTTAGAGCCCTCCGAATATCTCCAAATCCAAAGGTTCTGTCCTTCAGCCTCTGCCTCTGCTTTCTTCAGCCTCCAACCAACACAGAGATGGTCTCTCTTGTCTCCTTCTGGGGAGCCCAGCCCCCAACTTGCGGTGGAGAGAGGGCTTCTGGCGTAGCTCCACTGAAATCCGTCAAAGTGTTCTCTGCACCAGAGTTGCTCCTCTCGAGTCCAGCTGAACTCTCTTCTGCGACCAGCCAGCCAAGAGGAAAAAATGTATTTTCGAATAGCTCTCTCTCCTTATATGCGAATCTTCTGAGAGAATGGGATTATGGGTTTTCTCCCATAGTGCTCTCTGGCCCAAAGAGCTTTAAGGGAGGTGTGAACTCCCTTGAAGTTAGAAAGTTTACTTTGTGAAGCTAGCATACTTGTGAACTCCAATGAGTAAAGGTGTGAACACAAGCCTTGTATTAATTAGTTCTACTTAGTACCTTGTTTCAGGTTCTGGCCAAAATCTTCTTGTAAGATTAGATCAACTCTAATTAGTTAGCCGTTAGTAAGGATTCCAACACATAATAGTAAAATGGAAAAAATGAAAAACTACCCAATTTCAAGTATTTTATACTCTTTAGTTAATTATTAAATTGTTAATATTAACATTAGTTAATATTAAATTGATACAAAAGGAATACAATTATTTTAGGAGTGGAACACTAACAATTGGAGAAATTAGCAAAGGTTTTTGGTGGAAGATAATCAAGCCCAGAAAAAAGAACTCCATGTTGTAAGATTCAAAGTTAAGAAGGGCCTTCCAAATGTAAGAGCCTTACTTATAGAAAAGGAAAAGAAAAGAAAAGAAAAGAAAAAAAAAAGAAAAGAAGAGAAATGAAACGAAGAGAAATGAAATGAAGAGAAATGAATGAAAAGATAAAAAGAAAAAAGAAAAGAAAAGAAGTAAAAAGAAAAAAGAGAGAATTCCATTTGCTTCTTGAAACCCATTTTTTTAAGGAGTGAGAATATAACAATATCCAATACTAAATGACATTTTTATCATTTTTCTAGAACAGAGAGGGAAAAGGAAAGAGCTGGATCTATATTTTCATATGGGGATTTTATTTAAAAAAAAAAAAAAAAAAAAAAAAAAAAAAAAAAAAAAAAACCTCCTGCCTTTGAATATCACCAAGTACTTTGCCATTTGTAGTGAACTTTGTGAGCATTGAAAGGATAAGTTACCCCGGTATAGCTATGTATACATATATTGTATTTGACATATACTTTAACATATTTAGCATATGTTGGTCTGCCTGCCATCTGGGGGAGAAGATGGGGGAAAGGAGGGGAAGAGTTGGAACAAAAGGTTTTGGAATTCTCAATGCTGAAAGGTTACCCATATATCTTGTAAATAAAAAGCTATATAAAAAAAAAGAATAAGTTACTCACTCAGGATTCAGCAGTAAAGATGTGTCAGAGGCAGGTCACAGGTCTAGGTCTTCTGTCTCTAAGATTCACTCTTCCTCCACTGTGACACATTGATTCTTACCTTGAATATAGTTAATATATATGTTTTTTCATTTGTTTTATTCTGTGTAGTAAAAAGATCATAATTACTACTACATGGAGGAGAAGGAAAGAAATAATCTCTTTTTTCATATTTTATGAATACCTATATGTGTATACACATACACGCATCTATCTCTATTAATATATATGTTTGTGTGTGTATGCACATACATGTTTTGTATATATAGTTTAAGTTATCTAAGTAATCCAGGATCACAATTTTGAGGTACTACTTTATTATTCACTGTCTCTTTATTCACATATGCAAATCTTATCAAATTCAGTCTCATGTCTTTCACATTTCATCCCTTCTCTACATTCACAAGACTTTCAGCCTGGTTTAGTCCCCAAGTGGCATAATGATCAAAAATAAGAGAAGGTAAGTAGTAGCTAATTATAGTGATATTCTGGGTTAACAAAGACTCATGCTAAAACTCATATTCTGGTACTGATGATTCTGGATCAACTTGAGTTTTCTTTCCCCTTGAAACCAAGGTTTGTCTTTCCCTTTATAAAGAATAATAAGGTTTAAAAGACCGTTATGGTCATAACTCACATTTGGTAGGGCTTTATTTGTAATTTGACATAATTAAGAGAGTATAACATGGACTCCATGCTTGGAACATGGGTACACAAATGGGGTACCTATTTATATGGCCTACTTCTATTCTCCATCTTTGTACACAAAAAAACTTCACCTGAAGAGACTATCTCACACATACAGGAGTTTATATTTAAGATCTAATATTTGGCAATAGCTAAGCTTAACTACTAAAAGCAGAGATTATAAGACTTTGAAATGAGGAGTGAATAAATTCATGCCTAACACAAGAGTCTATTTTGTTTTTAAGATGTCATGATCTTTAGTTTTGTGTGCCTCCTTCAACAAGCTGTTGACACTTTTTCTGTCATTTTGTCTACCTTTGCTATTTGATTTTTAGAAATAATTTTTGAGGTGTTCCAGGAATGATTGTTGAGATGCCTGAAAACAATTTACATTTTTCTTTAAGGCTTTAGATGTAACAATTTTGACTTTTATGTCTTCTGAGTTTGTACTTTGATTTTCAGTGTAATCACATAAACTTTCTATGGTCAGGTTCCTTTTTTTGTTGTTGTCTGTTTATTTTTCAAAATTCCTTGAATTTTAACTTTCTTTTAAAGTTGGGCTGTGCTCCTATGGTAAAAAAGTCACTTCCCCAAGCTTCAAGGTTTTGGCTTTTTTTGTTTGTTTGTTTGTTTGTTATTTTTGTTTTGAAGCTGTTTTTGGAGTTAGCTCTAACGATCTATCGCTTTTCTATTTTTCCAAGGTGGTACAATTTATAGAGACCTGCATTTAGTACTCTTCTGGTCTATTCTCTGGTCTGTGAGAGATCACATCTTTTATTTTTGTCCTGAAAATGTGACCAGAGTCCCCACTCTCCTACAGCCAAAAACTCTGGCATGCTAGTGTTCTTACTAGCTTAGATCAATGACTTGGGATTTTAATCTGGATTCAAGTATGGCAGTGCAAGGGACTTAGACCCAGTGTTAGCAGAGGGATCATAGTAATCTCTTTCTGACCATTTTCCTCACTCCCTTAACATCTGCATTGTGAGAACTCTAAAAATTAAAGCTGCCACTGCTGCTGCTGATTCAGTTACCCCAAGGCCTGCTGCTGATTTGCTTAGGAGTGGCCTGTGGTAAGCAACATTTCACTCTTATGCCAGTGTGAAAGAAATTTTCTGTCAAACTAAGTTGTTTTGAAATAGAAAATTGTTTTACTCTATCCTTTTTTTAATTGTGCTACTTCAGAATTCATTTTGAGGCATTATCTGAAGTTGTTCTGTGTTAGGGACTTTCCTTCTGAGAATGTCCCTGGGATATTTATTTCTTACAGGTCCTGATGGAGAAGGACTCTGGATTTCATAAGGATTCCAGAAATACCAACCACTTGGTCAACCTGATATCACCTTAGACCTGATCTTGATATTTGATACCAGATGCTGCTGCTGCTACCTATAAGTTATTAATCGCCCCTCTTCAGTCTGGACCCCACTGGGTAGGGCCAGCTACATGCCCCTTATCAGCCTGAAGTAGTTACAGAAGATGAGACTTTTGTCCCTTTACCACAGATGAATCTAGGTCTGACTGCTTGAGGTGGACCCTTGTGGAAAACTGGGGGAAATTCTTCTATTCCTCTGGTACCAACATCTGACTGAACATGCTTTCCTTCTCATCCCCTTTATTACATCTTTGCATTGGTATTTTTTCTATATCAAGTCTATGTTTTATATGCAGGTATATTTTTATATTTTTTATGTCAAAGATGGTTTTATGAGTTGTCCCCGCTAAACAGAAAGGAGGCTATGTTAGAGACTTTCCTTCTGAGAAATGCCATGTATTCCATGTCAGCTGGTAGGATGACCCCAGGAGGCAAAAAGGGGCTTGGCCTCTGAGGCAGGAGGTTGTATCTTACAGGTGTTAGATCTTTTCTTAAGACACAGCATTAATTCCAGGTGTCTCCCTTCTGCAGATCCACCTACAGTGCTGAATGAGCTAGGCTCACATCACGGGGTCATTCCAGAGGGGAGTAAATATAAATAACCAGCTTTGAGTGCATAGGCAGAGAAGGATTCAGAGAAAGTAGAGAGAGGCAGAGATGTAGAGATTCAGAGATGCAGAAATTCAGAGATACAGAAAGAGAGATGCAGAGACATAGATACATTTGCTCTTGCTTCCTGCTAACTCCTGCTGAGGTTACCAATAAAGAAAGGCTGTTTGGCACTTTAACATCAGCTTGTCTTTATGTCTATCTGGGGAAGATTGGTATGGATGACCCTGGCAATCAGTAGCCTCAGTGGGAGATTACAATTTTTTTGGGGGGTGGGATTTAGGTAGAATTTAGATAAGAACCTGCCCTTTTACCACTGTCCTGGCTCTATTCCCAGGGAAAGTACTTTTGGAAAAAAAAAATAAATCAAATAACAAAAAAGTAAAGAACAGGATATTCATTTAGCTCTTTTCATCCTTTATTCTAGTTATCCTTTTTTCTATATCCATCAGAGATTTTATCCATTATTGTTTTGTCTCTCTGTTTCTCTGCCTCTCTGTTTCTCTTTCTTTTCCAATGTCTTTGTCTCTCCCTCTCAATCACTCTCTTTCTCTGTCTCTTTGCTTCTCTCCTTCCTCTCTCCCTCTCCTTTTCCCTCTCTCTTTCCTTCTCCTTCTTCCTTCCTCCTCACTCCCTTTCCTTCCCTTCTCCTCCTCCTCTTTTTCCTTTTCTTTCTCCTCATCCTCTGTGTGTCTGTGTACCTGTGTGTCTGTATGTCTCTGTCTCTGTCTCTGTCTCTGTCTCTGTCTCTCTCTCTCTCTCTCTCTTCCTTCCTCCCCAGCACCAGGAATTAGTTTTTCTTGAAAAAGAAAAAAGAAAAGAAAAGATTTATTTAAAACTTTAAAATTTGAAAAGCTCTATCTGCCTGTTAAGAATTATGTAAATATGGACACATATAAAGTTTTTTTTTTTTTTCCTTACAACAGACGTGGTGCAGGTGATGATATTATTCTAATTATATAGATGAAGAAACTGAGGCTGATAGTTTATTATTCAATAAGCTAGAATTTAATAAGTGCTTAGTTGGAGCCACACATTTGGCTAAACACTATGCATTTTTAAAGGGCACAGCAGATAATAATATTTTCCCCAAAGAACTTATAATCTAATGACTCTCCCCAAGGTCACACAGCTAGTAATGGTGTGAGATAGGTTCAAGCTTGGGTTTTTATAATTCCAATTACTCTATACCTTACACCAACCAGCCACACTTCCCTTCCTAATATTGATAATTACAGCAGTAGAATCTATGAATATTTTTGATAGGCTGGGCATGAATTATAAAGACTGATGATAACTGAATCTTCTAGACCACCATGGGTACTCTTCAGTTTTGGCACACAGCTGATACATCTTTAGAATGTATCATGGTTAATGTTTCAAAATGAGGTGACTAAATAGGAAAAACTGCCATAAATTCTTTATTGGTCTAATAACAAAATCTTGAACTTTCTGCCACGTGGGCCACATTGCTCTGCTGAGTTATAATCTTTCTTGTTGGAATCCTTACAAACTGCTAACTAATTAGAGTTGATTTAATCTTACAAGAAGATGTTTTGGGCCAGAACTTTGAATTTTTTTTTAATATATTATGTTATTTAATAAAACAAAAAGCTCTTCTTTGCTTATACTTATCCTATGTGGTTGATTCACTCTGTATCGTGTCATCCACAACATCCAATGAGTACTCCCTATTTTGAGGTTTTCTTTGTCCTTCGTGCTTTACTTCAGTGATCTCAAGTCTATGTTCTCTAATGGACCTCTGTTCTCATAGACTTTGTAGGTGATTTGCAGAATACTGACATTTACTTTTAGCCTATTCTCAGACACCAGAAGTTTTCAAGCAGACCCTTGTTGGATACTGATTCTTACAGAAACATTGATTGCATTAGATAATATTGATGGCTTCTTTCAAGTTGTGAAATTGCATATTTTCATATTTCTCTAAGTATTTTTAAGTTTCTGTCAAACCTGTTATTATATTGGTTCAATGCTCAGCTCCTGAATATCTCCAAAAATATTAACAATTTATTCTATTTGCTTTAACATTTTTAAAAATTAAAAAAAAAATTTTTAAAGGATACTTGAGAGTTACATTATTCTTTCATTCTGTCACCTAACACATAAGTATTTGACAAAAGAATTGTAAAAAGAAGACAGAATTTTCAGTGTGAATCATCATCTAATCTTGATAAATGCTCTTCAGCTTTATCTGAGCATTGAGTCTTGAACAGGAGCATATGACGAGGGAAATAGGAAAAAATTCCTGAAGGCCCCATCTCCTTTGAAGAGATTTGCAAATTCTGAAATTGTGGAGATATAGCAGCTGCTTGTTTCAGTATTATATTTAAATTGAGATGAAAATTGATATTTATTTAATAAGAAAGTAGAAAATGGATAATAGATTGACTTTGGAAACAAGAAACTTGAAGTCAAGTTTTCTCATGTAAACTAATTATAATGATGTGGTTGTAACAACAAATGTTATGATTTGTAGACACTAGGTTATGTGATTTAGGAAAGCACCAAATGTTGAGGGTCAGTCGTGTAAAAAAAATTATAATTGTCATTCTCTTTGGCAAAATGGGTTTTATTTAGAAGAGGTTGCAGATGAAGAGATACAATAGAAAATAGGAGTGGTAAATATGAAATATAGTTGGGACAGCACATATCAAGGGCAGGGGGTTTTAATAATTAATGCTGGAAAGAAAAGTTCCCCTAGTGGATCTCACAATTAGCCAGGAGAAAGAAAACAGCCCATCAGGTTGGAGTATGCCCTTAGCTGAAAGCACACTAAAAGAGTTAGTTAGCTATAAGGAAAAAAAGACAGAAGGCATAGTGGGAGGATGAAAGGAAAAACACTATATGACATGAAAGAAGCATGAGGGGAAAGATACCATGAAGCAGAGTGTTGTGACACACTGATCCAAAGGGATTCAGCCAAGATGGCATGGGTCATAGGCACATTTATTGAGGAAATTTATTCTCAAAGACATGACTGAGATTTCTTAGTTAGAGACAGTAAGATAGGCCCATGACCTTCCAAGAGGGTGAGCCTTATGTTTGACACATAAGATGGATTTATTGGCTATACACAACAATGTGGGGCTATGGGTTAAACTGAACCCCATCAGAGCTCTTTCCTGTTTGCTTCAGGGCAATAATTCAATCTTTCTTTGTCATCCAGCCATCCAGGACATCATTAATATGACAATCAAAGAAGATATCAATAAAGATAGATAGATTAAAAAAAAAACTTATCCATGTATCTAAATGTATATGTATAGACACAAACCATGTGTAATCATATTCATATATAATTTTGTACATGTATAAATATATGTAATTGTGCATTAGTGTATGTATACAAATACCTTTTTATTAGACTATGATTTTATAGGATAGGTAGCTCTTAGTGAGAATTTCTCTTATAAGTGCAGATTAATTAACATAATTTCTACTACCTAAAGTCTTAAGAAGTTTCTTGAGTGCTGAGAGTTCAAGTAATTTGTTCATGGTCAGAAAGCAAGATATATTAAAAACAGAACTCCATGATCTCAGTGTCAGAGTCCACTACATACTGCAATGTATATATTTGTGTATGTCCACCAATCAGTCCATCCATCCACCATCCATCCATCCATCCACCCATAATGTATATATATATATAAAATAAAAAATGTATTTATGTGTGTTTATATGTATATATGTAGTAAATGCGGGTATGCCATAAGTATATATAAAATGTACATCATAATGTTTATGTGGTCCTATAAAATTGTGAGATTAAAGGTGATGAGGGAAGTAAACTACTATTAATCTCTGATATACGTGCATATACGTGTGTGTATATATATATATTTTATACCTTTTATTGTGTGTATATATATGTACAGTATATACATATAAATATAAACTCATGTGGCAAAGCAGCTATACACACATATTTGTAAATAAAAATACATATAAATGTGTGTGGTATATATGTTAGTATCTGTGCCTGTATACATCTATGTATGTCTTTTCTGTATGTGTATATGTATAATCTATAAACTACACAAGTACCATACTTATCCTCATGTTACCTAATCATATATCATAACCATGATGGCTACTATATAAAGCATTTTTAATTCTGTAAAGTCCACACACATATGTGAGAATACATGTATATATGTGTGTATCATGTGTGTATATCATACTACATTGATCTGCACTAGTCTGTAATTATCCCAATTTTTTAAATGAGGAAAATGAAGCTGGTAGCTTAAGTGATTTGTCCAAATACTCAAAGTAATTAAGAGTCAGAGATAAGACTCAAATTCATGTCTTTTGGTTCAGTCTAGTATTTTCTCTGTTTTGCCAACTCCATGTGTTTATCTGTAGATATAAATATATACCTCTATATTAAAATACACAGTACAACATATGTTATATATATATATATATATATATATATATATATACACACACACATATATATGTGAATATACACATATTTATTCATGATATTAGACAATAATCAAATGTTTAATATCTCTTTTTGCTCACAATTAGTGAGATTGTATAAATATTATTATTGTTGTTCAGTTATTTTCTAGTCACATATGACCCTTTGAGACCTTATTTGGGATTTTCTTGTCATAGAGAAGTGGATTGCCATTTCCTTCTCTAGTTCATTTTCAGATGAGGAAACTAAAGCAAACTAAATTAATATTTTGCCCAGGATCACACAGCTAACATATGTCTGAGGCCAGATTTAAATATAAATCTTTCTGACTCCAGGTTGGGTTCTCCAACCACTATAGTATCTAGTGGCCCTTATAAACATTGTTACTTGCATTTTTCAGATGAAAAAACTGAAGGCAAGAAGGACAAAGGACTAGCACATGTTTTGTAGTTACCAGATAACAGAGCCAGTACTCAAATATAGAAATTGCTTTCTTGTCTTATGCTCTTAGATCATCTCCAGAACTTTATATCACCTTTTGGGGGCTTTGTTTTCCCATTGAAACAAAAGCTTCTTAGGGTTAGAGATGTCTTTATTATTTTTTGTGCTTATATTTGTAATGGAAAGAATAGTAAGCACATGTTAGTACATGTCAGCACAATTAATATCTGTTTGCTTGCTATTATACAAAGACTCTGAAATGAGAAAAGAAAGAAAAAAGGAAGAAAGGAAGATAGGAAAAAGAAATAAAAAGAAGAAAGGAAGGAAGATAGGAAAAAGAAATAAAAAGAAGGAAGGAAGGAAGAAAGAAAAAAAGCAAGGAAGGAATATAGTAAAAAGAAGGAAGGAAGAAAAAAAACAAGGAAGAAAGATAGGAAAAAGAAATAAAAAGAAGGAAGAAAAAAGCAAGGAAGGAAGATAGGAAAAAGTAATAAAAAGAAGGAAGGAAGAAAAAAGCAAGCAAGGAAGATAGGAAAAAGAAATAAAAAGAAGAAAGAAAAGAGAGAGAAAGAAAGGAAATGAAAGAAAAATGAAAGAGAAAAAAGAAAAGGAAAAAGAAAAAAGAGGAAGAAAGGAAGAAAGAAAGAAAAGAGAGAAAGAAAGATAAAAGGGAAGAAGAAAGGAAAAAGAAAAGGGGAAAAGAAATAGAGAAATAGAAAGATGGAAAGAGAGAGACAGAGAGAGAGAAAAAGGAAAATAATTATTTTAGAATCTTTTACAAGTACATTACAATTGCAATTAATTGCTAACTTGGTGAAGTGAATGCTGGATTTCCATTGTGAGACCTAGATTCTAATTTCTGCTTTGTCATATACAATTTGGGAGACCTCAGGCAAGTTCATGAACAACAATTAGCCCCAGTTTTCCCATTTCTAAAACAAGTGACTTAGATTCAATCCTTTTTATAGTTTATTTTATTTCTCAACCTATGATCCTCTGATTGAATTACACTATTACCTCTATGGGTCCTTTCTTAGAATGGAAAATGTACTGAGTTTGGAATCAGAAGTGACCACTAACTCCTCAATCTAGTCTTGGTAATATTTTTGAACATTCATTTTAATATTTGTGAGAATTATAGTTTATGATCATAAATTATAGGATTTGGTTCTAGAAAGGACTTTAGGGATTTTTTTTTACTCAAAAAGGGATTGTTTATGTCTCAAGCTAACAATTTTCCTATAGACAGGGACACATGGATCCACCCAAAATAATCTGGTAATTAGAAAATTCTATAGCTAGTCTTTTTCATAGGCAAAGGAGTTAATGTTCTCTGTGTAGTTGGTAAAAGTCACTTCTCTAATAAATGGTATTTCTGTTCTCTCTGTGACCACCTAAATGAATAAGGGGTGATAATGACATTCTCATTATTTTAGGAACACATTTGCATCTGTAATGATATAGCTCCTACCGGGCACCAAAGCCATAGAGGCAACTGTCTGAATTAATTATATTTGTTTGGCTGATTAGATAAAAAATGCAAACACAAACTTCACATCAAACTGTTCAAGATTATTTAATCTCCCTCTTGAAAGGGAAATGGGCCTGTGATGTTTTTCTTCTTTTAACCTTAAAAAAACTGATCATTAAATCAAGCATTTGAAACAGTCCTTTCTCAATTACTCCCCCCCCCAAATACTTGCATTCTCTCAAGTATTTGAATTAAACATATTCATCTACATAATATCAGGTTTCTGGAAAAAGTACATTTCATTCCCTGGAATGGCAGCTCCTTTTCCACTACCTATACTCCTTTCTATCACAATGAATAAATTTCTCACACATATACTAAATGTGTCATTGGGAAGGGCAGGAGTGTTGAAGTGGTTATAATTTCAACTTCAAGATCCCAAAAAGAGGCAATGAAAGCTAAAATGCATGTCTTCCCATCATGCTCACCCCCATGATCTCTACTACCTAGTAAAATGAAGCTTAATTTACACTTTCTATAAATTTCATCATGAGACCAAGGCTGAGAATTCATTGCATCTTTTCATTTGCCACTTATTTTCTATTATCCTGCTGGGACTTCAGATAAAATATGTAGTGGTGATGATGAAGATAATGGTGATGATGAAGATGATAATGAGGAGAAAGAAGAAGGTAATGATTATTCAATTTAACAAAAATTTGTTAAGTATTTACTATTTGGAAGACATTATTCTAGATGCTATTTATAAGAAGTTGAAAAGCAATTCTTATTCTCAAGGATTTTCTGGGCATTTTATATACATCAAGAAGATAATGATCAAAATAGAATAGCTTTCATTCCTCTAAAATTTTAGCATTTATACAAAACTTTTCTCATGACTACTCTCATCTTCAAATGCTTTCTGCTCAAGACAAAATATAATGGTGTTACTATTTCCCGTGACATTCACACTATACATGTATTCACTTAATCTGACATTGGTTTAATTATTTTTAGCAAATATGGACCTTGATATTAATACCTGCTATGTTTCATCTTGGTGATTTAGTCCTAGTGTTGGAGACTACTGAGATAATTTTGAATCTTGATTCTATCATCTATCATTCAATTACTTACCTTATGCAGTTTTGTGCCACCTGCAAATTTAATTAATATGCTTTCTGTGATTTCATCCAAGGCAATGAGGAAAAATATTGAATAACACAAAGCCAAAGACAGAACCCTGTCACAACCATTATATTTCTCTTTCCAGATTCCTGTCAAATCTTTAGTCAACATTTTGAATATAGTTGTTTTTATTCATCTAATCTATTGAACATTTGCCTGATGGCCTGAATCCAATCGAATATCTCTTCGGATCCACATAAGTGTGATGCTAAAACAGTGGAGCCAAATTCGATAGGAAGCAATAGAGTAGGAGAGAAGGAGACAAAAATGGAGATCTAGCAATTTGAATTCATTCTACATGAATGCATGTTTGTGATCTGAAAGAAATATTTCTCATCCAGCTTTCCAATTTTTCAATCTTTTAATGCTCTTGTGACAAAGAAGTATAGGTCCTTTTTTCCATTTTTCTCTACAAAAAGTGTGTGTGAGAGATTTTCTCAAATTTCATCGAAGACCTGAAAGGAAGCAGGGGAGAGGGTCAATAAAGGTAAATGAAAATGGTCTCTATCTAAGTGTGTTTAAACTTTTCAAGCTAGCACTTCCCACTTGATTCTAATTATCATCAACTATGGATTCATAGCATTCTATACATTGGAATCTATGAATACATTAAGAGATGATTAAAAGAATAAAATGTTTCATGATATGAGGGTTCATATAGATAAAAAATATAGATTTAGTGTATTAAAATTTCCCTCATTTACTTCATTTCCCCCACCACTGTTATATAGAACAGTTTTATTGTTTTCAGTGAACAATGGAAATCACAGTCCCAATTATACTGTAGTCCAATTTCCACTTCCTCACCAGTTCTCAGCAAATTTAGAATAACCAGTAAGCAAGAAATTAATAGCACAAATACGTCAGAATACATAACTTTGCTGGATGATTAACAGTAAGGTGTATGAAATGTTAAGGTAGGATTATCACTTCATTTGAAAGGACTTATCAAACTACTATGAGGTCTGAGACAAGTCATTTGACTTTACTGGTTTTCATGTTGTTGATTTGGAAAATGAGGGGTTTGGCCAAACTCCATCTTCTGGAATAAGAACTCACTATTTGACAAAAATTTCTTGAAAAACTGGAAAATAATATGTGAGAAATTTGGCATAGACCTGCATTTCACACCTCATACCAAAATAAGATCACAATTGGTATGTGATTTGGGCATAAAGGATGATACAATAAACAATTTAGGAAAGCAAGGTATAATTTATATATCAGATCTTTGGAAAAAGGAGGAATTTATGACCAAAGAATTAATATAGAACATTATGAAAGGCAAAATGAACAAATTTGATTATATTAAATTAAAAAAAAAAGTTTTTGCAAAACAAAACCAAAAGAAACAAAATTGAAAGGGAAGCACAAACCTGGGAAAAACTTTTATATGTGGTGTTTCTAGTAAGGGTCTCATTTCTAAAATCTATAATGAACTGTGTCAAATTTATAAGAATACATGTCATTCTCCATATGATAAATACTCGAAGATATAAACAATTTTAAGATGTGAAAATTAAAGTCATTTGTTGTTATGTAAAAAAATGCTCTAAATTACTACTGCACATTAAATGCACATTAAAACAACTCTGAGGTACCATCTCACACCTCTCAACTTAGCTAAGAAGACAGGAAAAGATTATAATAAATGTTGGAAGGGATGTGGAAAAACTGGGACACTGATGTATTGGAATCCTTACTAACTGCTAACTAATTAGAGTTGATCTAATCTTACAAGAAGATGTTTTGGCCAGAACCTGAAACAAGGTACTAAGTAGAACTAATTAAGACAAGGCTTGTGTTCCCAACTTTACTCATTGGAGTCCACAAGTATGCTAGCTTCACAAAGTACACTTTCTAACTTCAAGGGAGTCCACACCTCCCTTAAAGCTCATTGGGCCAGAGAGCACTATGGGAGAAAACCCATAATCCCATTCTCTCAGAAGAGTCAGATAAAAGGCCAGCGATGAGGGATCTATGGCAGAATACATTTTTTCCTTTTGGCTGGCTGATCGCGCTGGACTCGAGAGGAGCGACTCTGGTGCAGAGAACACTTTGACGGATTTCAGTGGAGCTACGCCAGAAGCCCTCTCTCCGCGGCAAGTTGGTGGCTGGGCTCCCCAGAAGGAGATAAGAGAGACCTTCCATCTCTGTCTTGGTTGGAGGCAAAAGAAAGCAGAGGCAGAGGCTGAAGGACAGAACCTTTGGATTTGGAGACATCCGAAGGGCTCCAAGCCTCTAAACCGGCTTTGCCTTGAGAAGAACAAGAACTCCAACATTTGAACTCTTATCACTGATGCATTGTTGGTGCAATTGTGAAATAATCCAACTATTCTGAAGAGCATTTTGGAATTACGCTCAAAAAGCTATCAAACTGTGCATACCCTTTGATCCAGCAGTGCCATTACTGAGTCTATATCCCAAGGAAATCTCAAAGAAGGGAAAAGGTCCCATATGTGCAAAAATGTTTGTAGCAGCTCTTTTTGTGATAGCAAAGAATTGGGAAATGAGTAGATGCCCATCGATTGGGGAATGACTGAATAAGTTGTGGTATGTGAAGATAATGGAATATTATTATTATATAAAAATGATGAACAAGGTGATTCTAGAAAGGAAAAATTTATATGAACTAATACTGAGCAATACAAGCAGAATTAGGAATGTATTGTATACCATAATAGCAAGAATGTGTATTGATCAACTATGAAAGACTTGGTTCTTCTCAGTGTCACAGTGATCCAAAGCAATCCTAAACAGACTTTGGACAGAAAGTGCCTTCTGCATCCAGAAAAAAAAAATACTAAGGAAATTGAATATAAACAAATACATGCTATGTTCACTTCTTTTTTCTGTTTTTTAGTCTCTTTCATGTTTTTTTTTCCCTTTTGCTCTGATGTTTTTTCTTCAAACATGATTCATAAAATAATGTGTATTAAAAATAAATAAATTTACAAAAACAAAAGAAAATGAAGGATTTGGATTAGATGGCCTTTGGGGTAACTTACAACTCTACATCTGATAATCTTCTTCAGAATTGGAGTAACAATATGGTTTACCAGAACAAAAACAAGTCTTGAAATAAAGACAATCTGAATTCATTTACTAACTCTAACCTTACTAACTTTATGACTTTGGACAAATCTACCAATGTCACCTGTTTTCTTATAAGTAAATGGGGATAAGATTATTTGAACTACTACTTTATGGTGTGGTATTGTAAAAAAAAAAAAAAAAAAAAAAAAAGGAGGGGGGATCTTATAACTCTAAAGTGAATTAATGTAAATACACTTCATGGAATGTCCCATGAACTCACTACATTTTGAAATTGCCAGTTCTATATTGGATCAATTCTAATTGTTCAGAGTGCTTCCATATATTGATCTGAATTATTCTTCAACTATTTTCTTCTTTCTTCTATGTGGGATGGAAAATGTCTAATGATTAATCAAGTAAAAGGTTCAGATAGTAAATGATTGTGATCATGCCCTCCTGGTCTTCTCCTTCTCCCAACATTAAACATTTTCCTATTTCCTTCAATGGATTCTGACAGGAAATGTTCTGCAGTCTGTTCAACAACATGATAACGATGTTGTAGACCAAATCCAGTTTGACAATGTCCTTCCTAAAATGTGATGCCCAGAATTGAGCACACTGTTGTCACTAGGCTCAATCAGGGTCTAGAGCAACAGAATGTCACCTCACTCATTCTGTTCACTGTGCTATCATAATGCAGTCAAAAGGAGTATGTTAGTTTTATTGGCTGCTACATGAGCATTAGCTTACTCACCTGGGAACCACTAATTAGAGTAAAGTAAAAGTGTGTTCATTTAAGAAGTTAGACTGCTATCACTGTGTCAACCAAAAGACATGGCTAATTTTTCCCTTGAGGGATTAGACCAATAGTTCATTAGGATTTTGGTGTGCATTTACTTTTGTGACAGCTGGGAACGTATTAGGAAGTAGTTGTTTACAATTAAAGTCTGTACATCAAGCATTTTTCATCCTGTAGAAAGTCTTCATGCTTACCACTGATCTACTCTGTCCCTTTTATTTCCTTCTAACTTAAATGTTACTTCTTTTAGAATGATTTCGATTTGAAATAGCATATTTTCTGTTCATTAGAATTCCATGGAAACTTTGAAGCTCTAAAATTCAATCCTCTCATTTTAACAATGAGAAAACTGAGGCTCAAAATTTAAGGGACTTTATATTACACAGTTAGTAAATGGCAGAATTTGAATTTGAAGATGAGTCTTCCTAGCTCCCAATTCAGATCTCTATTTATTATAGCTTACACATGTCGAATTTGTATAAGGAGAGAAAGCAATCCATCCAATATCCGATTGTGGTGAGCTTTTTCTTCTCAAAACGCAGCCAGGTGATAAAAGTTCAGATCTCCAATATAGCCCGGTTAGCTTAGAGGCCTATCTCTCTGCTTGGTTCCAAGAGCTCTCTCCAAATGTCTTTAAATCCAAAGGTCTGGTCCTTCAGCCTCTGCCTCTGCTTTCTTCAGCCTCCTTAGCTTAGAGGCCTATCTCTCTGCTTGGTTCCAAGAGCTCTCTCCAAATGTCTTTAAATGCAAAGGTCTGGTCCTTCAGCCTCTGCCTCTGCTTTCTTCAGCCTCCAGCCAGCTCCAGTCTTCATGTCATTCTGGTGAAATCTCGACTTGTAGCGTCTTCCTCTGAAGACCTCTCCGACTGGCCCATTGGCCTATTTATGCTCCTTCCAGAGAGAGGGATTATGGGTAGTTCTACTTAGTACCTTGTTTCAGGTTCTGCCCAAAACATCTTCTTGTAAGATTAGATCAACTCTAATTAGTTAGCAGTTAGTAAGGATTCCAACATCTCCCCCTTTCTTTTGTTTTAAAACATAGGGGGTTTCTGAGGGGGTACACATAAATCCATCAATATGGGCCAGAACTTTGTAACAGATATACATGGTATACATAAATCCATCAATATGAGAGGCATTATACATAATTTACATAAGTACATAGCAATATAACACAGGCTAGTAGTAATGTAACAACATGAATCAACCTAAAAATTTACACATGTCCATAAGTCCTAGAAACAGTCCAATAGGATTCCATTGTCCATTAGTTCATGTGCCAGGAATCCAATAGTTCCTGTAAGCCCTGAAGTACTGCAAAAGTCTCATCAACAATTTTTCATCTCAGGGAACCCAATGATTCTTGCTGGTTTTTCAAGAAGTAAAACAGTTTCATCTTGTGTTAGGAAATCCAATGATTCCTGAAGCTTTTAAAAGTCTTTTTAACAGTTTCAGTCAGCCATCTGATTCTTTCTCCATCTGTGGAAATATAAGCAGATCCTCTTCCCCATGCAGTTAATCTAATTCCCTTCTATTTACCAAGTTTGGGATTTCTCCTCATCATCTGGTAATTACATTGGAGTTGTTTGCATTGGATATTGTCTTGTTGTCTTAAAAGGCCTGTATTCTTCCCAACTGTAATCCTGATTGCTTTTCTGTTGGTTGATGACATCAGAATTCTGAATTTCTAAAGTCTCTCTGGGTGTAACTTCAGCTGCTATCATGCCCCACCTGTCCTTTGATTGATACTTTGGAGCTGGGCCTTGCCTCTCATTCCTCTGGGTCAATATACATTTAGAGGCCCAGTGAAAGCCTCGATTACATTTTGGACATGGGGTTTTGGGTTTTCTCTCACCCTGTCTTCTCACTCTATCTCCATTTCTACAATGAGCTCTCAAATGTCCAACTTTTCCGCATTGAAAACATCGACGAGTTTCTCTAGAATTCCTCTGCCAAGAAGGACCTTGTCTTTCCATGTTCATCATAGTCTGGGCATAATAAGCATTTGTGCCCACTGTGGCACAGCGTCTTATGATTTCCTCTAAAGGAGCATCTTTGTCTAGCCCCCATATAATTCTTTTGCAAACCTCATTGGCATTTTCCTTAGCCAAATGTTTAGTCATTATTTCTGTTGCTGCATTGTCTCCAATGGTTCTTATTACAGCTGTTTGTAAACGTCCCACAAAATCTGCAAAAGGTTCATTGGGACCTTGCTCTATTTTTGTGAAAGCATTATTTCCATTTTTCTGTCCAGGGAGAGAATTCCAAGCTTTTATTGCAGCCTTAGAAATTTGCTCATACACTGTTATGGGATAATAAATCTGTTCTGAACTCTCTGCATACTGACCTTCTCCAGTTAGTTGGTCAAAAGCAACTTGTACAATAGCTCCTGTTTGCCTATTGCGTTGGGCTTGAATCCTACATAATTCATGAAACTCCGAAAGCCACAATAAATTTTGTCCCGGTTCTAGACAAGTTTTCGTTATGGATTTCCAGTCATTCGGGGTTAGGATTTCATAAGACAAATTATCTAGTAACATCTTCACATAAGATGATGTAGCCCCATAAAGAGTGCAACCCTTTTTAAAATCTTTAATTTTTCCCAAATTAAAAGGAGTGTATTTTCTCTCTTTTTGACCTGAGGAGTTGAGCTCTTCAATCACAGGATATGCATTTATAAAATCAGATATATCTTCTCCTTCATTTTTTGCTTTAATTAATGCTTTTTCTAATCTTGTCAAATTCTGCTTTACAGGAGAAGCTGACTGTGTTTCTGTCTCTCTCCCTCCCCCTTGTTCCACCCATGAAGGGTTCATTGTGGAGGGAGGGTCATGAGATGTGGAATCACCTAATTCCTCCTGCTGTGAAATATCATACTCAGAATTGTAATTAACTCCATTCTCATCTGATTCGTCCTCCTTTTCACCTAGTAAAGTTGGCACTTCTTCCTCCTGTACTTCCCTTTTCATCATTCTATCACTTAAATAACTTCTTATAGCCAATTGTATTACATTATATGTATTAATTATTGAGTTAGGCCCATTTTTATCATAGAATTGACAAAGATCCTCTCCAACCAATTTCCATTCATTTAGATCTAATTCCTTATCAAGAGAGAAACAAGGACATATGTCCTTTACAGTTTGTAAAAATTCAGTGATTTGCTGTAAACTTATAATTAAACCTTGGCTTTCCATAATTTTGACAATGCTCTCTAAACATTTTCTTTGAACAGAAACAGGCTGTTTTCTAAATATCTGTCCCATCTTAGCTGAAATTCTATTTTAACACTTCTAACAAAATTTCTTTGTTGCACTCACCCTAATTTCTGGGTTGAAGTTTTTTCCACTGGATCAGGATCAGAGGCTTTTCCACTTGAATCAGGATCATAGCTTTTCCACTGAAATCCACTGAAGGGGTCTGTTAGCCCCACGTTCAGGGCGCCAAAATGTGGTGAGCTTTTTCTTCTCAAAACGCAGCCAGGTGATAAAAGTTCAGATCTCCAATATAGCCCGGTTAGCTTAGAGGCCTATCTCTCTGCTTGGTTCCAAGAGCTCTCTCCAAATGTCTTTAAATCCAAAGGTCTGGTCCTTCAGCCTCTGCCTCTGCTTTCTTCAGCCTCCTTAGCTTAGAGGCCTATCTCTCTGCTTGGTTCCAAGAGCTCTCTCCAAATGTCTTTAAATGCAAAGGTCTGGTCCTTCAGCCTCTGCCTCTGCTTTCTTCAGCCTCCAGCCAGCTCCAGTCTTCATGTCATTCTGGTGAAATCTCGACTTGTAGCGTCTTCCTCTGAAGACCTCTCCGACTGGCCCATTGGCCTATTTATGCTCCTTCCAGAGAGAGGGATTATGGATAGTTCTACTTAGTACCTTGTTTCAGGTTCTGCCCAAAACATCTTCTTGTAAGATTAGATCAACTCTAATTAGTTAGCAGTTAGTAAGGATTCCAACATCCGATAATCAAATTCAGGTCTGTAGGTGATCAGTCCAGGTTTCTTATTAGTATATAATGTGCCTGTTCCTATTGCTTACAAATATTGTTGTATTTAATGGCCCCCAATTAGATTGTAAAGTGTTGGTTTTTTTTTTTCAGATTGTTTAAGTTCTAGGTAGTTGCATGAATATAAAAAAGCTACTTTAGTATTATGAATTCTGGATTCCTTGTTTATGAAACAAAATAGGAAAAAAGAGGTAAAAATAATATCTAGAGTTTCTATATGGTCCTTAATATCATCTTCTCTCTAGGTTTTCAGGATTACGTTTTCTTTATTCTTCTACCTACTTTACTCAATGTTTTTCAAACCATTCTTTCAATTGCTGAAATATTTATCCAAATCATACATGTATGCTTGTTGATCTAGTATGAACTAGTATGCACTAGTTGATCTGCCAGCCACAATTCTTTCCCAGCTTTAAATCATTCACCATATAGCCACCAAAGTGATCTTCCTAAAGTGTATTTTGACCAAGCAACTTGCTATCATTTTACATCCTATATTTAATGAACACAAGTTATTCCCTATTGATTTTAGTATCAAATAGAAAATCCTCTATTTGGAATTCAAACATCTTCCTAACCTAGTTTTTTCTTACTTTTCCAATCTTTGCATGCTATTGCTTTTTTGTATTCCTTTATGTACTCTTCAATCCAGTAACACTAGCTTCTTTGCCTTTACAAAAAAGAAAACACTGTATCCCTGTACTTCAGACATATGTTGGCTACATTCCAAATTCCTTCACTTTTTGGTGTTTCAGATTCCAGGCCCTTTGATCTTTTAAATTGGAAGGTGCTAGGTCCTGAGTAATCTTTATTGTGGTTCCTTGGTATTTGAATTGTTTCTTTCTGCAGTTTGTGATATTTTTTCCTTGGTCCAATAGTTCTCAAATTTAGCCACAATATTCCTTGGAGTTTTAATTTGGGAGTCTCTTTCAGGAGGTGTTCAGTGAATTCTTTCAATGGTCATTTTACCTTTTGATTCTATGATATCCAGGCAGTTCTCTTTGATGATTTCCTGAAAAAAAAAATATTGTCTAGGCTCTTTTTCATCATGCATTTCAGGGAGTCCTATAATCCTTAGATTGTCTCTCCTAGATGTATTTTTCAGATCAGTTATTTTCCCAATTAGGTATTTTATTTTTTTCTATTTTTTTCACGCTTTTGGTTTTGCTACACTGATTCTTGGTGTCTCCAAGAGTCACTCATTTCCATTTGTTCAGTTCTGAATTTTAGTGAATCATTTTCTTCATTTTCCTTTTTTTTTTTTTTTTACTTCTTTTTGTATTTGTCTAATTGAATTTTTAAACATGTTTTTTTGTTCTATTGTACCAGATTATTCATGTACACTATTCTAGACTACCAGGGCCATACATACCAGTCTTCGGGATATCCCCAGATACACATGAAAACAAGCCAATTTTGAGGTACAAAACAGCCTTTGTTTATTGGTAATCTTAGCAGGGTTTAGCAGGAGGCAAGAGCAAGTGATGTATGTTTCTGTATCTCTGCATCTTTGCCTCTCTGCCTCTCTCTCTGGACTCAAAGCTGATTATTTATATACTGTCCTCTGGGATTACCCTGTGCCTAGCCCACTCAGCACTGTGTAGGTGGATCCCCAGAAGGGAGACATTTGGAGTTAGTGCTGAGTCCTAAGAGGAGATTTAGCAAGAGGACACACCCATCATTATCTCAAGGAATCTTTAACGATTGTAAGACACAAACTCTTGCCTCAGAGGTCAAGTTCCTTTTTACTTCCTGGGCCCACACTACCAGCTGACATGGCATACATGGCATTCTCAGAGAGAGAAATGTCCCTAACATTCTATAGAATTTTTTTCCATATCACAATTTCTGTTTTTCAAGGAGTTATTTTCTTTTTCCATTTCACAAATTCTGTTTTTTAAGGAATTATTTTCTTTTTCTGTTTCACCAATTTTATTTTTTCTGGAAGTTGTTTTCTTTTTCCATTTTATCAAATCTGTCTTTTAATGAGTTATATGCATTTTCCAATAACTCTTGCAAAGTTTTCATTTCCTTTCCCCATTTTTCTTTAAGCTCCCTTTTAAGATCCTTTTCAATTTCTTCTAAGAGAGCCTTGTGAAATGGGGATTAGGTTATATCACCTTTTGAAGCAAACTACCTTGAGTCTCCTCAGGGTTTGAAATTTGTTCTTCCCTTTCACCATAAAAGCTGTCTATCATCAGAGTTCTCTTTACTTTTTTACTCCTTAAAAAAAAAAATAAGGTCTGCATTTAGGATGGGGGAGGTTTTCCAAGCTTCCTCTACAAGAAGTGGTTTCCTCTAGAAGTGGCCGCAGCTGCTGATGGGTAGGCGTGGCCAGGTCTCATGACATTCTGCCTTTTGGGGGTTCACTACTGACCTTTTGTGTTTGTGTTGGATGTTTTATAACTTCTCTGCTGATCTATTGGCTTGCAATCAGGGCAGAGTGGCTAACAATGGTGCACATTCCTGTAGATTCCTCCCTATAGATTCTTCGCCTGGTAGAGTCTATCTGCACAGTCCACTCCATCCCACAGAGTCCATACTGCCCCAGGACTCTGTGCTGTCTGTTCTGGTGTCTGTGCTCAGCTGCTTGTGCTTGGCTACCTCTCTTCCATTTCTGATTGATACACACCTTTTCTGGTAATCTTCAAATTTACCTTTTGCTGGTAATTTGTTGTACTCCCAATATTTGTGGTTCTGACAGTTCAGCTCTAATTCAGAAGCTGGATTTTGTAATTAGTCAGAGCATCGTAGGAGAAGGTCAGAAAGAAATGTGTGTCTTCTCTGCCATCTTGGCTCTACTCCCCTACCCCTTCCTGGCTTCTTTCAAAACTTGGGGAAATCCCTGCCAAGGCTATTCCTGTTACCTATCAGTGTTTGTTTGGTTTTTTTCCCTAAAATTACACTGAAAATAACATAGATGGATGGATAGACAGACAGAGAGACAGACAGATAAGACAGACAGATAGATTAGATAGATAGACAGATAGATAGATAGTAGATAGAGACTCGGATAGAGGTATAACTATATAGATATTGATATTTGCTTGCATCTTATCTTCCCTAATTAAACATGAGCTCCTTGAAAGCAAGGACTGTGCTTTCCCCCTTTCTTTATATTTTCAGGACTTAGCATGGTACTGCCACACAGCAATTACTCAATAAATACTTTGCTCATCATCTTTCTCTTATGCCATTTTTTTCATGGTTGCATGCTTCATGTCATCTTCATTTAGAGCAGAACTGAGGAATATCTGGCCCAAGGGCATATATAAGACTCACAAAATCATTCGCGTAATCAACCACAGGCTATAATGCATTGAAAACTAGACAAAAGACTCTCCATAGCTTGAGTTCTTTGAATTGATAATTTTGCAAGGCCTGCAAATGATGTTACAAATACCCAAATGACCCTTGGCAGAAAAAAAATTCCCCATCCCTGATATACAGGATAAATCCAGTCTGATTGAATAGACTTCATTCCCTTTGGCGTTATGTACCTATTCTATATACTTTTCCTCTATTTCCTCATCAACCATTTTTCTCACTTCACTTCCACTTTTTAATTCCTTTCATATGCATTCTCTTCCCTCATCAGAAGGTAAGTTTCTTGAGGAAAAAAACCTTTTCTTTTTGCTTATTTTTTTTAGTATACAATTAATTATATTATTGGACACATAATAAATGCCTAATAAATGCTTATTCTTTTTTACTTGATGACTGACTTGTGTACAAATTGAAAAGGGACAAATTACCCAAGAGGAGGGAATAGCCAGTGTGGCCTTAAAATAATATTCAACTTAGAGAATTTGGACCAAATGCAGTAAACCTTGAAATGACAAATAGTTAATATTTAGAGGAATTGAACATCTTTAACCAATTTTGGATTACTTACTGTTTAGAAGATGGGAGAAAAATTTGGAACACAAGGTTTTGGAAGGGTGAATGGTGATAACTATCTTTGCATGTATTTTGAAATTAAAAAACTATTAGGAAATCTCAAATAACTGTGCTTCTAATTAGCAAAGACTACTAATTGTCGTAGTGTCTAAAATGGAGATTCTGTGGTGGTTTCTCATAAGTATTATTCCCCATGTTTTATTTTTTCATATTGTTTTCCAGGCTCACATTAGAAATAGCAAAAGATGTTATTTGCCTTGAAATAATGAGCATTATTATTATTATTATATATTCTGGGAGGAAGTGAAATGTATTTGATGTTGCTAAACCTTCTATACTTTCGCTGTTAACATTATATTACAGTGTACGAGATAAAAGATATCCCTCAGTAGTAAAGAACATTTTCTTTATTGATACAACTTAATTGGGGCATATGATATAAAAGATATATATTTTGTCAGTTCAAGAATATCATTATTTGGGGTGCTATTTCTATCAATATTGACCTCACCCTTCTTGACACTTTAGAGAAGGTAAAAATCTTTCTAAATTGCTTCAATGAACCTATTTTGTATAGTGCAGAGTGCTGGATTTTGAGCCAGGAACACTTGTGTTTGGATCCTGCCTCATACACTAATTGTATTATGCAAAATAAGTAACTTAACATCTCCTAGCCTTAGTTTCCTTATCTATAAAATGGGAGAAATAACAGCATCTACTTCACAATGTTGATATTAGGATCAAATTAAATAATGTATGTAAAGTGATTTGCCAATCTTAATTATGAAAATGATATTAATATCAGTATCTTATTTTCATCACCATCATAATTAACTTTTTTTGAAGGTAACCTTGGACTGAAAATTTTGGAAGATTAAGGATGGAAACATTCCAATTTTACTTCTTTTGCATTTTAGCAACCTTTCTCTAAAAAAGAATGTATTGTATAAATTGATAAAAATTTCAGATTCTTAATGTGAATTGTCATTATCTAGGGATGATGTTCATATGGCCAGAAGTTCTACTAAAATGAATAGTCCTTTTCAGTATGCACCACTTAACTCAGCCCTGATCAGAGTAAATCAATTTATAATGAATCCAAATTCTTTCTTCTGTCACTTAGTTTCAGTATTTAATTCAAAGTATAATTGCCTGTTATATTTGAGAATGGTGTCAGAGATTTTTTTTAAATGAAGAAAAGAAAAGCTATCTTTGCTTGAACTTCTAAAAAGAATGGGGGGAAATAGAGCCACCATTTTTCCATTAAGTTGTCTTTGTGATTCTATAGGGTTAGATACACTTTGAAAAGCCATAGAAATATCTACCATACATCATTTTTGTTTATCTATACACACACACATATATATGCATATGCACATATATATATACACACATCTGTATGTACTTAATCAAAATCTTATTAAAGTAATCTTTAAAAACTAAATTTTATATATGTGTGTGTGAATAAAATTTAGTTTTTAACATTTACTTTTTATAAGATTTTGATTTCTAAGTTTTTATCCTTTTCTCCAAACCACTCCCTCTCCATGAATACTATAAAATGTTTCAATTTTATTTTTGAATACCAAAATCAATTTAATCCCCATGTTTATGTTTTCATTTTTAACAAGTCAGATTCTATCAATTCCATCTCTAAATGATCTATGACTTTTTTTTTTATTCTTTTTATTCTAACTGCTATTACCTTGTACAGAAGCCCTGCTCACTATATTGAACAATGTTTTGCTATAGCTGGAGAAACTTTCTTTCCTTCTCTTTTCCTTCCCTCCACTTTTGTTTGGTCTTCTTTCTTCCTTCCCTCCCTCCCTCCCTCCCTTCTTCCTTTCTTTCCTCCCTCCTTCTCTTCTTTCCTCCCTCCCTCCCTTTCTCCCTCCCTTCCTTCCTTCCTTCCTTCCTTCCTTCCTTCCTTCCTTCCTTCCTTCCTTCCTTCCTTCCTTTCTTCTCTCCTTCTTTTCCTTGTTTGTTTGCTTCTCCTTTCCTCCTTCTTCCCTCTGTCCAAATAAGGTATCATACCCTTACCTGTAGGGTGCTTTTGTGTGTGTGTGTGTGTGTGTGTGTGTGTGTGTGTGTGTGTGTCATTGAATCCTCCCAAGTTAGGGTTTACTTTCTATATTTCTTTCTTAAGGACCATACCTCAAACTCAAATCACACACTCTCTCTCTGTGTATGTCTCTGTCTCTGTTTCTCTGTGTGTGTCTCTATCTGTCTCTCTGTCTATCTCTCTCTGATTGATTGGCCAACAATAGGTCTCAGACAAAGGCTTCATTGGTTATTGTTTGGGTGCTAATTGACTCAAAGTAAATGTAAATAACAATCATTATTGTTTTGTCCAGAAATCCTTAGGATCTTTCCTTCCCGGATTAGTTGATTGATTTTTTTGGACTTGGTGAAAGAGGCCATCTTTGTTTCAATTGCTACCTAGTCTTAGTCACTGAATGAGTATGTCAAACTGACATCTGTTAAAGACCTTAGCTTAGAAAGATTAAGGTCTTCCACTGCATCCAGAGCCATCCAGTTGTTCAGATCTCTATCTCACCACTAAACCCAGATGGCTTTGGCAGAAAAAGTGAAGTAGGTGATCTCACACAGCCTTCTCTCACTTACATCTCATTTACTTGCATGTCCTGGCATCACCTCCCTGATGTCATGGCCTTCTTCAAAAATAATAATATTATTCTAAACAATAATAATAACAAACAAACAAAACACAGTTTGGTGCCAACTCATTTCCCTCAAAATAAAGTTTAAAAATCACTGCCCTCATGTTAATGTTCCTCCTAAACTAGACCATTCTTACCATTTCTAGTTTTACTGGACATTACTTTACTCTATACTGATATCAGATTTAACTACCTGTGTTTCCATTCTGCTTTAATTCTTCATTTTGATGATTGATTGGCTACCTTTGTTGTTGTTGTTGTTGTTGTTGTTGTTGTTGTTGTGTCCTAAGATCAGGAATAAAGCAAGTTTACAGAACCCAAATTAAGAATTTCTAATTAGAAAAAAAAAAACAACAATGAAGATTAGTTTTTCAAAGGAAAACATCTTCCTGATAAATGTTGTTCTAAAATAGAATGCATAGAAACTTGGTTTCCCATTAAAAATAAATGTTTTAATTTAAGGGTGATTAGTCATCTATTGGGAGCATTATATGAGTGATTCATGCTTAGATATCACTGATCCTAGATTCATTATTTATATCAAAATAAATGGAGGGAAAGTCCACACTGGGAGTTCCAAAAATGGATAAAATCAGAAAATTGAGAATAACCCCTCTCCCTGCTGTGCTCCTTTTGTCACAGATATGCTGATGCCGGTTTATATAACTTACCCTGATTCTCTGATGAAGAAATGCATGAAACAATTAATTTAGAATGCTTTATAGTCATTCTGTGTAAGCCCCTGTTAAAGATGCAAAAGAGATTAATAAGGCACAGTCTTACAAATACAGGGATCATATAAATACAAATACATTCCCCACAAATAAAGATAAATCTAAACAATTGGAGAAATATTGCTCAAGAGTAGATTTAGCCATTGAAATAAAAATGACAATTCTACCTAAATTAATTTACTTATTTGGTGCCACATTAATCCAACTACAGAAGAATTATTTTATAATACTGTGGGAAATAGTTATAGAATTTATCTGGAAGAAGAAAAATGTCAAGAATATCAAGGGAATCAATGAAAACACATGTTAAAGAAAGCAGCCTAGAAGTACTAGACTATATTACAAACAGGAAAGTAGCAAAACAATATGCTACAACCTGATATATATAACAATGAATCAGTGGAATACATTAGTAATTTAGGAAAAAGATAATTTCCAATGAGATTCACTATATAAATACAGAGGCTAAGAATATTAAAGATATTTAGGGTATTTATATGCTATTTAATCTAAATTTCAAGATACTGTTTTACTTCTTTCCATAATACTATGGATCACATTTATTTCTATTTCAATCTTAACTTATTACTAAACTATATGCTCCAAAGAAAGTCACTTAGATATATAAAATTAATATCTCTATTAGAATATTCCTAATTAAAATTTGATGAAGAGAAATTAATTGAATTGAATTAAAAATAATCTCTTTATCCTCAAATAATGCTAAAGTCCATTTCTTAAGTCTCTGCACCTTATGTAATATTTATCATGGCACTTATAACTCTTTTCAACAACAGAATAAAAGTTACTTAAGGGCTAGAACTATAACATTTAACTTAGTTTAATATAATTTATCCTGATTACTCAGACAAAGGATAATTATGAATTTAATTGGCAGCTAGTGGCAGAGTGAATGTCTAGTACTAAACCCGGAGTCAAGAATACTTGACTTCAAATATTTCCTTAAACATTTACAAGCTAAGTGATTGAAAAAAAGTTACTCAACTTTAAATTCACAAATTTAAAATAAGAATAACCTCAAAGATATGTTGCAAAGATCAAATTATATTTATAAAAGCATTTAACATTGTTCCCAGAAACTAGTAGGCATTTTAGAATTTTTCTTTGTCCTTTCCTTCCTTCCTTCCTTCTTTTCTTCCTTCCTCTCTTCCTTTCTTCCTTCTTTCCTTCCTTCATTCCTTCCTTCCTTCCTTCCTTCTACCCATCCATTCTTATCTTTCTTCCTTCTTTCCTTCTAGCCTGCCTGCCTAGCTTTCTTCTTCTTCTTCTTCTTTTTTTTTTTTTTGTTCTTACTAAATCATAAACATGCAATACATGGAGTTGTGGGAAAGGATATTCCAGGAGAATGGAAAATATCCTAACAAAGTACTTGAATATTGATCAAGCATTCAGAACACCTATTTCTTCACAGGAAGATTCCCCAGGAATTACAATATCTAGCTATGCAAAGTAGATGCTGTAGATTTCAATTTGAATGAGTCAAAGAATCTCCTATTATTTTGTAATAACTAAATATGGAAATAAAAGAAAATCCTGTTTGAAAGATGAAGGAACACATTTTTTAACAATTTACTCATTGTTTAAGATGAAGAAAATTCAATTTCCAGACATTTTTGAAGCCACAAAGTTTAAATACAATTTCTAAAAAAGCAATCATTCATTGTCTAATATCACCCATCTTGATTTTTAATATAGGTTTATCTCTTAAAAGATAATTTGATACGCCATATTATGTTGCTGAGAAGGCAAAAAGAAACTTCAAAGGTTACATGGGGAAAAATATTAGCCAAAATGTAGGCTTCATTGGCTTTCTTTGTGCTTCCTAATTGGGGGTTCAGATTACAAAAGGCATAGGCTGCATCTTAAATACTTAGAAGGCAAAAAAAAAAAAAAAAAAAAAAAAAAAAAAAACCTGAACCTTTTATATCCACAAATAATATTGGGTGTTGAAAGATGGAAATAGAGAAAATTGTAAAGATAAGTAATATAAATATAAAGTGTTAGGAACGTTTAAGGATTTGTTGAAATAGAATAGCAGAGATAAGATGTTAGTTTTGAAAAATTCACTGCATGGAGATTTACCCTCAGTCTTGATAATAAATAAGATAAAATGGCCTGGAATAACAGAACGTTATATTTCTGATTCATTCATTTTAGACAGTTATCTTTTTTTTCCAGATAGGGTTTTATTTCCTGAGTTATAGGTATAAAAAAGTTTATCTTTAATTGTAAGAATTTTCTGCAGAGTCTACAGGAGAATTTTAAAAAGCCAAGTAAAATAGTATGATGTAGAGGGGGGAATCTTGGAGAGACTGGGTAAGCTTTGAAAAATCACTTAATACATCAATGCCTTTATTTCTCCATTTGTAAAATGAACTAGAAATTCTTTAGTTTTCACTTCTGTTTAAAACATGACATGATTTCTTGTAATTGATGGATAAATTGGTTTAGCGCAAATAACATTGAGCCTAAAAGAATTGTTATCTTGCATCTTCCACTTACGGTGTGATGTTGACCATATGCATTTCCCTTTCTCAACCTAAAGTTTTGCTTTTAAAGAAAATTACAAATGTAAAATGAATGTGTTTGAATAGAAGATCTCCAAAGTTCCCCACCAATGCTGACATGTTATGTTAAAATATTCTCTGTTATAAGACCTTCTTAAAACTCATATGCTTTGTTCTCTTGTTTTATATTCTAAGACTCTCTTTTCACACTGAAAGTCTATGTTCAAACATTCTGTGCTCCAATGTCTTTTCAAGATTTGACATTCTTTGTCCTGTGTAATAACATTCTATGCTTTTGAAGGTCTCTTCCTGGTGTATAAAGTAATTTCCTAAAGATCCAGTCTTTTATGCTATTTAATCAAAGCAATGCAATCAAAACAAAATTTTACTTTTTGTGTGTAATGTCATATCTATATTGAGATCTTAATAAAAGTACTGAGCTTAGTGGGGCAGCTAGATGGTGAAGTATATAAAATACCACTCTTGAAGTCAGGGAGACTCACATTCCTAAATTCAAATCTGGTCTCTGATACTTTTTATCTTTGTAAATCTATGCAAGTCATTAACCTGTTTGCCTCAGTTTCTGTAAAATTTGATGAAGAAAGGAAATGACAAACCACTATAGCATCTGCCAAGAAAACTCCAAATAGGGTCACAAAGAGTCAAACATAGCTGAAAAATCTATTACAAATTGAAAGTACTAGTAGAAATTAAAAATATTTAACTTTTTTTTCTTTTTCTTGGATCAATGAATATAAAAGTCTTTTAATTCTTTTTGAATATTATATTCACTGTACAAAATATCCATAAATAGTCAAAAGAAAACAACAAAAAACTGACACAATCCATACCATTGGTTTAAAGTTTTTATTAAAAAGTTATTTAATGTGTTTATTTAAAATGTAAATATGGAAAAGAAAACAAAAAAAGAAAAATATATCATGCACAGCAAAACAAAATGAAAAATTCAAAATATGTAACAATAAATTTCCACTTGAAGAAAGCATATGTAATAATGGAAGACATTATATTCATAACTGCCCATCTTTCCCTTTGCTTCCTTGTAGGTCTTCTTTTCTTCTCTGCTGTGTGGGAGAGTATGCATAGTAGATATTTTCTATAAGTAGAACATGTAAAAGACGTATTCTTGCTGGATTTTTCAAGGCCTTCTAGAGGAGTATAAATTCCTATTTCTTAGATCATCAAGTTACAGTTAGTTTTAACGTGCAGATATTTTCAAAATATCTAAAATTCAGCAGACTTGTCTGACAAGCAACTATTATGATCTAAGAATCAAAAAAATCATATAATTAATAGTTGGAAGGAATCTCAAGGAATCATTTCTTTCTGCTTCCATCTACATTTTCACCTAATTTGAAAGAAAAATAATTTGATCTTGGTTAAGGTCACATTAGATGGGCATCTGAAGTCACTTTTAAATCCCAACCTGTTAATCCTGTTATCTGCATTCAAATACTACCTCTCTCTTTGCCTCTGTGACCATGTAATTCGTTTAACTCTCCTAAACCTCAAAGGCTTCTTTATAAAACTAGAAGTTGGGGGTAAATGTTTTTTGAAATATTTTTCAGCTTTATATCCATCTATTTGTCTATCCATCTATCTATCTATCTATCTATCTATCTATCTATCTATCTATCTATCTACTTATCTATCTAATCTACCTATCTATTTTATCTGTCTTCTATGTGTGTGGCTAGCTATTAATATATTGATCATTTATCTCTTACATTTTTCTCTATCATCAGCCTATATATCTATCTGTTTATCTAATCTTTTTATCTATATCTCCATCCATCCATCAATTCATCAATCCATCTATCCATCCATTTATTTATTCATCATCTATCATCTATCTACCTATTTATCTATTTATCTATCTATATTCACATACACAAATGTATAAATTATAATGTGTAAATTATGAATATACATTTATTTAGTGTATTTGTTAAGTAGTTATAGGCATATGTGCAAACTCACACATATATACTAGTTTTTTTCTCTCTATGTCTGTCTTTCTCTCTCTTTTTTTTTTTTTTTTTTTTTGCTTTTGTCCCTCTCTGTTTCTTCCCCCAGATACAGATACACATTTTCTTGGTCTTTCACTCTCTGTATCCTCTGCAGAAAAGGGTGGTTTGAGCAAGGAATGCCTCAGGCATTTTAATAGCTTAAAGGAAGCTATGAGAATTTGTTCTTCTGTGTTAATCCCAATTTTAATTTTGTAGATAATATGTTGAATTCTAATTTCTAGTTGGGTATAGACTATCCAGACTGCTCAGGAAATAAAAATAAATAAATAAAAAAGAAAATAGATCTCTGATATTAAAGAAAAATTTCAACTACTACTAGGAGAAAAATGAAAATTATGCTGCAGGAGGAGGGGGTTTGAGGATCCCACTCATTCTACTTCCAAGTCACAAAGGATGATACTGTAATAGTCTAAAGAACTAGAAGGCTTAGTTGGAGATGTACCAAGGAAATTGTGGTAAGAAACCATAAGAGCTAGCAAGAACCAATGAAAACAGAGTAGAAAACTGGGGACTTAGTACAACAGTAATCTACCACATTCTATTATACTATGCTTCTACTTTGCAAATACAAGACAGGCATGTTACACCAGAGAATGTAGTAGGTAATGCATTTCTGTATAATGTTCAAATTTAAATAAATAGACTTTAAGATTACATGGCTAAATTTGGTCATTTTTAACAATATCTAAAACTGCAATTCAGTAAATTAATCATCAGGTATTTTTATGTGCCTACTATGCTCCAAATCCTATGCTAAATGCTAAAGATAAAAATAAAAGAAAGCTTTGAAAGAGCCTCATCTGGACACTTACATCCTATCAGGACAACAGCAATAATAAAATAAGCATATAAAAATGTATATAGAACAAATATAAAGTAAATTTGGAAAAGGATGTGGGCAAGCATTAAGAGTTGTGGATAGTCTGGAAAATACTTTTATAGCACACATGAAATAATGGAAATAGTTGGAAAAAGTTATCTGGGGAGATATTAAAAGCATAAGACTGTGAGCTCCTTATGGACAAAGATTCTCTTTTGCTTCTTTTTTTTTTTTTTTTCTTTTTCTTTTTCTTGTATCCTCAGAGCTTATTATAGTATTTGGTACATAGCAAACAGTAAGTATTTATTGGATTGAATGAAAAGTAAAATAAAGAATTTTCACTTAGAGCAAAGATTACTTCAATTATATTTTTAATAGAGTAAGGAATTTTAAAAATTGAAGTAAATGGCCATGATTATACACCATGTAAGTACTAGAGTCTAGATTGGAAAAAAGTCCTCTGAATTATTACCTAATGGTCTTTGTACAAAATCACACTGAGATAGGAAGAAAGACAAAGCCATTTGCAAATCATTGGATGGAAAATGAAGACTGTTTTCTTTCTCTTCTCTTGCATTCCTCCAAAATGCTCTGCCATTTGGTAAGTATTTGCTAAATTCCTTACAAATGCTACTAGAGCAGGCATTGTCTTGTTCCACTGAGGAACAGAAGGGAAATAATCTCTTCCTCTTGGCCACATGCCTCTCAAATTCAGGCTTCTTACAGGAATCTGCTACTTTCCTTAATGAAGATGAAGACTTCCAAGAAAATCTGAAGTAAATCTGGCTATTAGTCACACAAGGTTGTTTCTGCCTTCAATAATAAATTTAAATCAGAATCTATCAAACAGAAATGCATTACAACTTGACCAGCTATAGTCTGCATTCATGTTATCTTTGCTAGTAAACAGAAGAATCCTCAAAATGCATAAGGACATTCTATTATAATTTAGAAATAACTTATATTCATGTAATAAAGAAAACTAAAAGTACAAGATACTCTAGTTTTCAATGCTTCCTTCAAAATTACCTTGTCCAGCTTCTATCTAAATAAATTAAAAAACACTCTGTAAAAGTTTATATGCTTAGAAAGGATATCAGAGATCAAATACTCCAATTCATATTTGAGAATGTACTTCTTTTTAATTTATTTTAATTCACATTGCTTTATGAATCATGTTGGGACAGAAAATGGAAGAAAAGAAAAAAAAAACAGTGGGAAAGAAAAAAATGGAAAAAAAAATAAACATAATATGTTGATTTGCATTCAATCTCCACAATTCATTTTCTGGATGCAGATGGCATTTTCTATCCAATGTCTATAGGGATTGCCTTGGATGATTGAACCACTGAGAAGAAACAAGTCTGTCATAGTTGATCATCTCACATTCCCATTGTTATTGTGTACAATGTATTCTTGGTTCTGTTTGTTTCACTCAGCATCAGTTCATGTAAATCTTCCCAGGCCTTTCCAAAATTGTCTTGTTCATCATTTTCTATAAAATGACAATATTCTATTACCTTAGTATACTAAGATTATTCAGCCTTTGCACAACTGATAGGCAACTACTCATTTTCCAATTCTTTGCTACCACAAAAAGATCTGCTACAAACATTTTTGCACTTGTTTGTCCTTTTCTTTCCTTTATGATTTTCTTGGGATATAGAACTAGTAGTGGAACTGCTGGGTCAAAGGATATGCATATTTTGATAATTCTTTGGACATAATTTCAAATTGCTCTCTAGAATGGATGGATAACTTCACAACTCCACCGACAATGCATTAGTGTCCTAACTTTTCCACATCTTCTCCAGCATTTATCATTACTTTTTCCTGTAATCTTAACCAATTTGAGAAGTGTGAGGTGGTACCTCAAAGTTGTTTTAATTTGCATTTATCTGATCAATAATGATCTAGAGCATTTTTTCATATGACTATAGAAGCTTTATTTTCAGTCTGAAAATTGCCTGTTAATATTCTTTGACCATCTATTAATTATGAAATCACTTGTACCTTATAAATTTAACACAGTTCTTTACATATTTTACATCTTTACACATTTTAGAAATGAGACCTTCAACAGGAACATTTACTACAAAAATTTTCCCCTGTTTTGTATATCTCTTTTAATCTTGTTTCTGTTGGGTTTGCTTGTGAAAAACCTTTTTAATTTAATATAAATGAAGTTGTCCATTTCTCCTTTTATAATGTTCTCTAGTTCTTGTTTGATCATAAATTCTTCCCTTCTCCAAAGATCTGATAGGTAAATTATCCTTTGCTCTCCTAATTTGTTTATGGTATCATTCTTTATGCCCAAATCATGTACCCATTTTGACCTTATTTTGGTATGCAGTGTGAAATGTAGATCTATGTTGAGTTTCTTATATATTTTCCAGTTTTCTCAGCGAGTTTTATGAAAAAAGGAGTTCTTATCACAGAAGATCGAGTTTGGAGTATCAAGTACTAGATTCCTATAGTCATTGATTGTTCTGTCCTGTGCATCTAACCTATTCCACTGAGCCTCCCCTCTATTTCTCAGTCAGCAACAAACGATTTTGATGATTGCTGCTTTCTAATAGAGGCTTAGCTCTGGTACTGCTAAGACACCATCCTTTTTATTATTTTTTTTAATTTATTCCCTTGATATTCTTGACCATTTGCTATTCCAGAAGAATTTTGTTATTTTTTCTAGTTCTATAAAATAATTTTTAGCAATTTCATTGATATAGCACTGGAAAAGAATATCAATTTAGGTAGAATTGTTATTTTTATTATAAATATTTTTATTTTTTATTTTTATTATATATATTATAATATATTACTTTAGTATACTAAGTATATGTATTATATACTATATGTGCTATATATATACTATATATAATAGTAATATATATATATAATATAAACAGAAGAATCCTCAAAATGCATAAGTACCAAATACATTCTATTATGATTTAGAAATAACTTATATTCATGTAATAAAGAAAACTAAAAGTACAAGATACTCTACTTTTTAATGCTTCCTTCAAAATTACCTTGTCCAGCTTCTATCTAAATAATTTATTTATTTATTTTTATTATATATATTATATCAGCCTACCCATGAGCAATTGATATTTTTTCCAATTATGTAAATCTATTTTGTGAGAAGTGTTCTGTAATTGCATTCATAAAGTTCCTGGGTTTATCTTGCTAGATAGACACCCAGATATTTTATTTTATTTTGTCTATAGTTCGTTTAAATAGAATTTCTCTTTGCATTTCTTGCTGCTTGACTATGTCAGTAATAGATAGAAATTCTGATGATTTATGTGGGTTTATTTTTCATGATATAAAATTTTGCAACTTCGTTAAAACTGTTAATTATCACTAGTAGGTTTTTGCATAATTTTCTACTATTCTGTAGTATAACATCATATCATTTTCAAAGATTAATAGTTTTATTCCCTCCTTGCTGATTTGAATTTCTTGAATTTTTTTCTTTTATTGTTGCTAAAACTAACATATCTAGTAAAATATTGAATAATAGTGATGATAATGGACATCCTTGTTTCCAGTTTGTCTCCATTACAAATAATACTTAATGTTGGTTTTAGAGAGGTGCTGCTTATGATTTTAAGGAAATCTGCTCTCATCCTTATGCTCTCTAATTTTTTTTTTTTTGTTAAGGAATGGGTGCTGGATTTTGTCAAAATCTTTTTCTGCATCTATTGAGATTATCATATGGTTTCTGTTGGTTTTGTTATTGATGGTTGATTATGATAATAGGTTTCCTGATAATGAACCAGCCCTGCATTTCTTGTATAAATCCTGCTTGGTCATTGTGTATCATCCTGTGGATAAGTTGATGTAATCTCTTTGCCAATATTTTATTTAAAACTTTTACATCATTATTAAGAGAGATTGCATTATAATGTTCCTTCTTAATTTTGACTTTTCCTGGTTTAATTATAAGTACCACATTTGTGTCATAGAAGAAATTTGCTAGGACTCCCTCTTTATCTATTTTTCCAAATAGTTTACATGATATTGGAATTAATTATTCTTTAAATTTTTGATAGAATTCACTTATGAATTCATTTGGCTCAAGCAATTTTTCATTCCTTTAGGGAATTACTTCATGCCTTGTTCAATTTCTTTTTTCTAAAATGGAACTATTTAAGACATTTATTTACTCTTCTGTTAATCTGATCAATTTATGTTTTTTGTAAATATTCATCCATTTGTGTTAAATTGTCAGATTTGCTGCCATGCAGTTGTACACTATAGTTCCTTATTATAGCCTTAATTTCTTTGTCACTGGTGATAAGTTCACCCAATTCATTTTTGATGCTGGTAAATTTTTTTCTTTCATTTTTACAATCAAATTAAACAAAGGCATATCTATTTTATTATTTTATTAATCAAATCATCTCTTAGTTTCATTAATTCAATTCATGCTTAATTGTATTAATCTCTCCCAGATTTTCAAAATTTCTAATTTGATATTTAATTAGGGGTTTTTATTCATTCTTTTTTTATCTTTTTAAGTGCATGTGTATCCCCAATTTATTGATCTACTCTTTCTTCATTTTATTCATGTAACTATTTAGACATAGAAAAATTTCCCTAAGAACTTCTTTGGCTGTATCCCATAGGTTTTGGTGTTTTGTTTCATTACTGTCATTCTCCTGAATGAAATTATGGATTCCTTCAATGATTTCTTGTTTAACCCACTCATTCTTTAGAATAAGAATATTTAATTTTCAATTGGTCTTTAATCTATATTTCCTTGGCCCTTTATTGATTATCATTTTTATTGCCTCCTTGTCTGAAAAGGAAGCATTTACTATGTCTGTTTTTCTGCATTTAATCATGAGGTGTTTATGGCCTAATGCATAAGCAATTTAGGTGCCAAGTATTGTCAAGAAAAAGGTGTATTCCTTTCTATCCATATTCAATTCTTTTCAGAGTTCTATCATAGCTAGGTTTTCTAGGATACTATTTACCTCCCTAGTTGCTTTCTTGTTTATTTTGTGATTAGATGTTTCTTATTCTCAGAAAGTAGAGGTTCCCCATTAATATAGTGTTGCTGTTTATTTCATCCAATAACTGGTTTATTGTCTTCTCTAGAATCTTGTATGGTCTACCACTTGGTTCATATACAATTGGTATTGTTACTACTTCATTGTTTTTAATACCCTTTATCAAGATGCAATTTCCTTATCTTTTTAAATTAGATCTATTTTTACTTTTGCTTTATCTGAGAACAGAATTGCTATCCCTGTTTTTGTTGTGCTTCAGCTGAAGCATAATGCATTCTGCTCCAGCCTTTTACCTTTATTTTTGTATGTATCTCTTTTTAAATACTTTTCTTGTAAATTGGATTCTGTTTTTTAATCCATTCTGCTATTAGCTTCCATTTTATGGAAGAGTTCATCCCGTGAAGATTTACAGTTCAATATTTCCTTCCATCTTCTTTACTCCCCTATATATAATTATGTTCTCTCTTTCCATCCTGTCCATACTTATTTTTTTTACCCCACCCACTACCTTTTGTCATACCACCCTCCCCGCTTTCCTTCCTTTTTTCCCAGTGTTTCTGCCCTCCTTTCTATTCTGCCCCTTCCTTTTCTTTCCTCTTTCTCCTCCTACTTCTTTATAGGGTTAATTAAATTTCTATACTCAACTGAATGATTAAATTATTCCCTCTTAGAACCCAAACTAATGAAATCAAGCTTCAGACAATGCTCATCTCCCTACCTCTTTTCCCTGAATTTTAATAGGTCTTTTGTCCCTCTTTATAGTAACTCGTTGTTCCATTATACCTTCCCTTTCCTCTTTTTAAAGTATGGCTTTTTTTCCATTCCTTAATGTCTTTTTCCTTGATATATTCACATCAGAGTCCATTCACAACTCTCTATCTGTCAGTGTGATGGCCCCCTCTGTCTATCCCAGTGAAAAATATAGTTTTCAAGAGTTACAGATATTTTTTCACATCTAGGGAGGTAAACAATTTAACCTTTAAATAACATACATTTTCTTTTGTTTATCTTTTTATGATTCTCAAGTACTATGTTTGTCAATTGAATGTTTTATTTACTTCTGTTTTTTCAATAAAAATGATTGAAAATGTCTTATTTTCATTATTTTTGTTTCCCCTATGACCCATATAATATGTGCAGGTCCATATTTATTTGAGCCTTGGCCATCTATAAATGTATTTACTTAAACTGAGCTGATGACATGTATCAGTATTTGACATTTATCAATATTTAGGTCTATTAGCTTGGCCACTGTCTGTTTAATTATCTAAAAGGCTAAAGGCTTGATTTTCTGTTTCCTAAAAATCAGGTGAATTTGGGGAAATAGAAACCTTCCATTCCAATCTCTCTGGATAGCAACAACCAATTAGATGCCTCCCCATCCTCTTCTCAATGCTCTCTTACTTGTGATGTAATCTCTTTTATAAAAGCTGTGTATCTTTACTACTTCTTTAGCCCTCC